>NW_026923196.1:0-212627 GCF_032062105.1 Saccostrea cuccullata | reverse complement strand
AAATTTTTTTTACAATACACTCCAAATAGTCCAAAACCCGCCACCAACGCCACAAAGATGCCGATAATGATCACCAAGATGAAACGCTGTTCAAAAGATCGCCAAGGTTGTTTCCAACCACTTGGACTTTGTTCAAGGTGGGAAAACCTCCACAAATACTGCATTAATTTTAAATATGATTCCTGCTACCAATAACCCGATACCAAGTAACTGGAAGTAAATATTATCATGTTTATAAACCTTTAAAATCGTCATGGTCTTGCAATATTGATATCAATTATATTTTCTTACTACACTGTAGCAAAAAGTTGACAATTAACATGTCTTCAAGTCATAACATAGATTTGAAGTCTACATTAGCAGCTTCAAATGAAGTTTTTCGAAGTTTAGTAATTTGGTAAGTAATACAACAGAATTTTCGATAATGCAAAACAATAGTATGTCTTTCAAATTCATTGCCACATTAATTTTAGTATTACATTCTATATTTTATATTCAGATTCAACCAATTATAATCAGATTCAACCAATTTAGATGAACGTAATATTTGATATGACACTGGAAAGGTTTGTAACCTTAGAAAAAAATAACTGAAATCATTAAGACAATCAGATATACAATATTTACATTTTCTTGAGTAGTTGGAGTAAAAGTTGAGGGTCATACAGTTTGATTTGTCTCCTATCTCATTAATCGGAAATGGTCTACTTCCCTTAGATGCAATTAGGTATTTTTCGAAGTGGTTAAGTTATTACACAAGATCATAGTATACTCATAATACCAAAAACATTCGTGCTCTTAAGAGTTAATATCTATCCATACTGAAACATGAATGAACTTTGTGACTCCGTGTTTTGTTCCTGTCCTATTTTGTCACATACCATGATAACTTTAATGTAAAATATTCATTTGCGCTAAATTTCACATCTTAAAAAATCAAAATATTGATTTACATCAATAACAATTACATTAGAATCAAATGGAAAAGAGTTTAAAGTATGGAGCGTTGCTTACTTTTTTCAATGAATATAATGTCCAATCATGATATTAAGAACAATTGACACAATGATCAGAAAGACGAATATTTTTTCTTACCTAAACATAAAAATATGAGGCATAATCATTATAATATTTACTGTCGTAATTCATTAATTCATTTAGAATGCATATTGAAGAATATCACATTTTTTGTGTGTGCTTGTAAAACAATGGAGATATTTCAATTTTAACCGTTTATACTGGGTGAACATTTTTCAGCATAACTATAAACAATTAAAAATATTCAGTACTGGTTAAAGAAACAGGCAATTAAAATTTGTAACATTTTTAAAAATCTGATTAAATGATCCTCATAAACAAACTCAAGTGAAACAATTCATTGGATTTTTTGGTATAATTTTCTGGAAAGTCTTATTAAGTCAAATGTATTAATTTCATACATACAAATCATTGTTTCTATTGTTTTCCTGATTGGTTAAGAGGACATATTAAGTAAAACTTGATTAGTTATCTCATTTATACATTATATTATAGAAGGACACATGACAACAAAAAGAGAAAAATAAAATTCCTCCGTTTGAAATTGCCAAAATTATATTGTATACATTCCCCCAGAATATAATAAAAGAGATACTCACAAAAAATATGATGTTGAGGACAATTAAAAACCATTTCCCAAACTGTTTGCAGCAGGTACCCGGCATGTTAGGTTTAGCTCATCAGACCAGGCCGATACTGAAATAAAAATATAGCAATAAAATACATCCACAATAAGTCAAATAACCCTACATTATCAACATGACGTTTTAATGAATGAGTCTCATTCCCATTTCCCATACGTCATCCTTGTGAATGAATTTCCCCTTCTCCGAAAAAAGATGACGATGCAAGTTCACACCAACGTTACCATCTGACAATTACAGACTTCTGTTTTAGGTTCCCTCGTTTGTAAATTGCTTTAGGTACACAGTATATTTTATTCTATTATGGACTTTGATATTGAATACTAATCCTTATCTCCATATCCCTCATGAAAGGGTAAAGATAGAAAAACGAAAAGTCTAAATCATCTCGTTTGTCAAACAATTATTTGATAGTTGGTACTTGTCTATGGAATGTCAGTAAAACATGAAAACATATGGGTGTAAACGGTCGGCAAGGAATGCTCACTCCTTCGTTGCATCTGACACCACCTCTGATGTTTTAGAGGTCCGTGTTTTCTCTGCTCCTGATGCTTTGTTTTGTTTGAATGGTCTTTCAATCTTGAATTTTGTTCGTTATCTCCATATATTTCATTGTAAGAATAAGATATGTTTTTTATTTCAAGACTCTCTCGGATATATCAAATCGGCACATAAAATGTATGATCTATTTTTTAAAATCATGATACATCGAAATATCCTAATGTCTGTTTGAAGGCATTCATTATGTAATGAAACATATGGAGATAACGAACAGTATGCAAGATCAAAAGTCCATTAAGCAATACAAAAAAGGAGCAAAGCAAACACGGACTTCTAAACCATCGGAGGTGGGATCAGGTGCCATGGAGGAGTGAGTATCCCCTGCCGACCGGTCATCCCCGCCGTGTGCTCCTTGTCATGATCTGGAAATAACGGGAGAATCCTCCTCAATTCAGTGTATAAATAATGGGACTAACAATTTCTGTGAAAAACGTCAGTCAGCATTTGACTCAATGATAAATTGTATTTGCTGACAAAATCATTGTATTGACCATAGAACTTACGAAATGACGACTTCATACGAGACAGCTGAAATTCTTGTTTCATTAACTTGTTTGTAAATAATTTACCTCGTTTAAGAAATCGTTAATACGTAGAGCATGCTCATTTGAGATACATAAACTCCGTATGCAGGTGATGAAGGTATATAGCTGCATAAATAAGGGAAGTTTACAATAGAAAAGTTAAGGTCATTACGTTTATCCTAGAGGTTCGTTGTTAGATTACCATTGACGTCTTTTTCATTTAAAATATCCAATTATGAAACAGATGTGTAAGACTCTGTAGTATCTTTTATCTCAAGCTCACCAGAATACATTGGATCGACATAAGAATGGAAATTATCATTGTTAATTGACAATACTAGTACGTCGTCGATATATCTACATTTCGAGTTAGAGGGTGCAGCAAGTGTTTTCTTCTTTTCACGCATAAGATTTTGCACAAATTCTCCTTCATATGAATACATGTATAAAAATAGGTCTGCTAATAACTGAGCGCAATTGGTACCCATGGGAATTCTAATAGATTGTTGGAAGACCTGGTCTCCAAAAACCACATAGATATTGTCAATCAGAAACTCAAGCATCTTTATGATGTCAACTTTAGAGTACTTGTGTGTACAATCAGAATGTTTTTAACAAAATAATTTTGCAAGTGACCAAAGACAAAGTAAGTAAATTTACGAGTTCCATTTTTATTAGAAAAGCAGCTGTCAATGATATAAAAAAATTGGACTTTAATTTCTCGTTTTGGCATCCAATATATAATTCTATAGGGTAGTTCAAATTCATTTTGGATCTTTCGGATATAAAAATATTTAAAACTGACTAATTCTACTTCATAGAAACCTCTTTAGAGAACAAAGAAGCACAATTTATGACATCAGAATTTTAAAAGTTTGTTGTTGGAAGACTTGTTCTGCAAAGACTACATAAACATTGTCAATATCACCTTCAGAGTACTTGTGTGCAGGATCAAGGTGATCTTGACTAGGCAGTTTTGTTTGTGAGTAATCACAACATAGGCAAAACTCTGGCTTCCAGAAACAGTTGTGTTGTCTGTGACAAGTGTAGAAAAGTCGTACGTTTTGATGATACTGACTTGAAAATTTAAACAATTTAGAATTTTCTAAAAGCTATATAAACTATAAAAAAGCATTATTTTCTTTGATCAAATCTAGAAAAATAGCCTTTTGCTAACCCCCTATATGACAGATAACACGGTTTATTCTTATTTGTAGTATCTTCAATATTCTTGGCGATTTTATGACGTCATGGAAAAAAGTGAACATAATATCAATACAATCTTACTTTAACATATCTAGATTTATTTTAAAAAGGCCAAAAAACATCATGTTTATGAAATTAATTGACTCGCACTAGTTTAATTACCCTGGGTACTAGATTACTTCAAGTATTCAAACATCCAGATTCTAAAATACATTTAAACAATTACACTTCTATAAATCAAGAAACATGTGAGTACAGTCAAAGGAGAAACAAATTAAACTTCCTGGAAATAACAACTGCTCTCACTCTCTCTCTCTCTCTCTCTGAAAATCGATGCTTCATAAACAAATACATGTATATACTGCGTACGAGAGGTGCTAGAGAAGATAATTATGCTTTTTGCAATAGTTATACATTTCCTTTAGCCTGCAGTATAAATAATTACAAGTGGCCATGAAAGGTTTAAGAAAATACTTCTACAGTGAAATATATCATAAAAGGTTAGATAAAAGGTTATGCGTCGCACTTTTCGAATAGTAAAATGTCAAATGTCTCCGTTGCAACTATGCTCATAACAACTTTTAATAAACATAAACTGCTTCCATCTCATTCTCATATTTAGATTTATTTTAAATAAATTTAGATTTTAAATGTTTTCTTTTCATTATTTGCATATTTGAATTGAAAGAAACCCCCCAAAACAATTCAAAATTTATATTAACATCCGTTTATAGAAGTATTTTCACTCTAAACAATTAATGTGTGTTGAAACTAAAGCAAAACAAATTGAACACGTTGAGTACAGGATGATTGACCAGAAACTGAAATCTACATCAGTGAACTCTTAAGTTTTAACTTCCTGTTAAGTTTTATGTACGAAATTGCATCTCCCTACAAAATAGTTCTAATTTGAATATAAGCATAGTTTTTTCATATACATGTAGAATATATAGATATAAGAATAATTTCTGATAAAGGATAACAAACGAATTTTTTTATGGTCTAATCCTCTCGTGCATTGTATGGTTAGTACCTGTGTTGCTGTTTTACAACTCTTTTTATCATGTACAGGACTATAATTATTGAATATGCATCACATGTTTTAAAGTTGGTAAAGAGTTGATACAAAGCAACCTTTTATATCATACACATGTGATCTCAGGGTGTGATTCCAATGAATTTTCCTGTTTATTTAAGAGAAGTTATTGAGTAAATGTCTGCACTACAGTCAATTATACAGTGTGTATTTTGTTAAATGCGTCTGTTCGTCTTCCTAAAAAGATACTTACATCATTTCTTCACCCCAAGAGGAAAAAATATTTTCATGTGTATATGCTTTAAAACCAATCTACATACATGTATGTTTGACCTCTCAATCAAATAGAAGTAATAAAAGTAAATACTTACAAAATATATCCAAAACATCCTAAACAGGTAATAGCCATCTTGCGTTCAACTTCAGCTTACACACGTGTAAAAATCAAGAGTGGGGTTCAAATTGTATTATTATTCATCGCGTTGAATTATTTGTTTTTATCATCAAAACATACATTCAAAAATATCAGATGAACACAGTTTAAACGTACAACGTACTCTTTCATGGAGATATACATAATACTGTCTAAATGACTTTTCGCTGGGACCAAGTACGACATAATAACCTTTTTCCGGTTATAAATAAAAACGAGGGCATTCACAATATTTAAACACTTTTAAAACAATTTCTTCAATAAACTATGTTTTGAGGATAGTTTAAAACACTGAAAACAGAAAAATAATTATGAAGGATTGAGGTATAATGTCCATATATCATGGAAAATAATGATCTAGACCTCCTTCATCAGAAAAAAAAATCAGCAAAGTCTGAAAATTCTTCAAATAGGGAAGGGAGTTCCCTTCCCAATGATGAAATTCTTCAAAATCACATTTTTCGTGTTGTACTGTGGATTCATCATTGTTTGTGGGGGACCAAAGTTCGTGGATTTCGTGGTTCACCCTTACCCTTGAATTTACACCCCACAAACAATTATTTTGTCAATATATTTTTTCATTCAATTGTCTGAATATACAAGTTATTCACGAACTTAAATCCCCTCGAACCAAAAAAAAAATTGCTTACCCACGAGCATTGCCCCACACGAATTAAAATGATTTCACAGTAATCTTTAAACATTTAAACATAATGTTACTTCGAACTACCTCACCTACAATGAATTCCATAAACTTCACAACAGAAATACAATAAATATAATTATATGGTTGGATCCAGCAAATTATCTTACAAGTCCTAATCTCTACTCCCTAGCACATATCAGTATTAACTGCGCATGCTATTCAGGAGAAACTTCAGACGTTCTGTGTACCACAGCATATTCTAGATGTGGTGAAAATGATGAGATGTGGATCCTCAATCACACTAAAGAAGTTTTTTTTAAAATCACCACAAACGTCTAAAACGTACAACGTTCTACATTTAAAACAATCATTCCACAAGTTATATTCAAAACTAAGCTTTTTTTCTTCAATAAAAATGGAACCCGGAAATGTTTACATGGTCTACAATAGGTCAACAACAAACTTTACTTTGTTAAAAGTCACATTAATTTTAAGTACTCTGAATCTGATATTAAAAGGATACAGAGGTTCCTCATATATCCAAGTGAACTGAAAATAAAAGACACCAAAGAGTCTGCCACCTTTGTTTCATATTTGGATGTTCTACCGTAAACATAATTGCATGACAAACCAGTTGACATCCAATTATCCTTTTTTCCCCTTATTTTTGAAGTAATATTGAGCTATTACACGTACCTACATATGGGGTTCAAGCTTATTCGCTATTAATTAAAGAAACAGTTTTGATAGGTTTTTAACTCAGATAGTTTACTCACAGATGAGATGCAGGGACTTCAACAACCTCGCTTAAATTCAACGTATCATCACTTAACAAAACTTGTAAGTGTTTAATTACTCTACTAATTGTATTTATATAAAAACTTCGTGATAGAGTTGTATGATATTTTCAAATTATTATAACCAATGAGTCATCTCAACAACTGTTGAAAGAAAATAAATTATCACCGATGAAAACCAATGTAACGTGACGAAGCTTAAAAACAATCTTATAAATCTGTATTTTGCAGCACACGTTTTGTGTAATCAGCATCATTTAGTGACCATTATAAATTTTTAGAAACTGGTTTAACTAAAAAAAAACCCACACAAAACATAGGCAAAATAACCATTGAGGAAGTATGGAAAGCCGTTGGAATGTTGATATCTGTATGATCTTTACGACACGTTTTACTCACTTTTATTTTTAGTGTTTATTTGACTTTTATAATACTTTTAAAAAACCATTTAAACACATTTTCCCCACGGGTTTTACGTCACTTTTATCGCAAACTTATCACAATTTGAAAGCTTTGGGAAAAAAATTAACGAAAACGTACGCTCAACTAGGACCTAAGGTCCCCTGCTCAGTTCACGACTATCGGGCCTGTTTACTCCGCTACAAAATGTAGTGCGTTGCATATGTAAAGTGATGAAAATAGAATAAATCGTAATACTGTGAAGGACAAACACCACCAAATGTTTTCCCATAGACTTCCATACAAACTTTAGCCACTCTCACTGATACATGTATTGAATTTCGGGCAAATGACCTTTTTGTCGTGAAAGTTCGAGATATTGGAAAACAAAAAATGCCAGAAAAAATATACCGTCACGCGGCACTTTTACTTTCAATTTCCAATTGTTTACAACTAGGTGCGTTTGACACCAAATGAAAATCTCTAACCAAAGTGCATCCCTCCCTTCAAATTTTTACCTGTAACTCCTATATATCTCAAAGAAACCCAAGTCTTGATATGAGATTTTTATCAACTTTATTTCACTTGTCAAATACATAACAAGTCTTTTCTCTTATTGACCAATCACGCGCCAGCTAGCATTTTTTCCTCCGCACAACTTTGGGTGTCCAAAATGTCTGCGCCCATGTATTTGTTTATGTAGGGGTTTTTCCTATAGAGTAAAAGAAACATTTATAAAAAGTGGTCAATTAAGTAAATTTAGAACACATATCCATTGCTTATCTCACCTCTTGAATATTGGGACTGACAGTCTTAGCTTAAGTACACCATTGACTGTTACATTTCACACCCCAGTCAATCAGACCCACATCTGTGAAACAGAAAAGATGTCTATAAATTGAAGCATTTTTCTATTTTTCTTTCAAACTTTTCAAATAAAATGATTAATCTAGCATATGTTTTGCTTGTTTTTCTTATTATCTCTAATAATTTCTCAAGGTAGATCATGTTAATCATTCAGGGTAGCAGGTACCCGTTATTAATGAAAAATGAAGAAAATCAGCAGGTTTTTGTAAGAAAAAGCTGGGTTATGGAAAGAGTAAAAACTAATGTAGATAAAATAATCAATGGAAAGAAAGAGAATTATATCTAGTTCAAATGTACATAAGATTAAAAAGAATTTTATCAGCAATGGGTTGCTGGCATCAGAGAATCAAATCCCCACTGAAAATTTTGTAATTTTGAAGGGGGATGACCTACATTTTAGCCAATTTTCATGAACATTTCATGTAATTGATGTTAAATATGTATATTCTCATAAAAGGCAAATATAATTATTTGCATATCATTTCTTATTATTGACATAATTAATAAATTGATTAAATGCCAAGGGCAGATAAATCATATTGTCTGACTGAATACAGTGCTCAATTGTAAGCAAAGTGCTTAAATAACTGCAGTTCTGAGGAAATTTATTTTCAAATAGTCTATAAAAAGTTCTAAATAACTTAAATATTAAGAGATTAACTAGATTTTCTAAGAAAACCATACCTTGGAACTCTTAATGAAAGCAAAGAGATCATCCTGAGAGTGTCCATGTGTTGCTCATTGTAAGAGGGAAGGGTTCATTAATCTCCTCCTTCTTGAGAGTACATTGCTGAAATACATTTTATTTTATTAAAACATACTGGTAAATGCATCTAGTAGCTTATATCATAATTTTTTATTATTTACACCTTCTTTTAAATTTCTTGTAAGCATTTGTGATGTAATACCTTTAAAATAATCATTTTTAAATAGAATTTACTCAGATAATTATTTTTAAAAATACCAAAGAAATTGAAAAAAATTACTGCAGATAAGCATGACTCTTGTTATTCAAATAAACCAAATTTAAACAAAATTCCTTCATTTTTCAGCATCATTAGAGCACAAAATTAACCCCCCCCCCCCTTTTCAGCTGAATATCAAGATTGGATATGGCAAGGAGGAGGGATATTCAGACACCTTTTTCATAATTTTTTCAGTTATAATTTTGCATGTTTATTGCATTTTCAATGTATTTTCTGCAAAAATATATACTGTACAGTAATTTAAATTAAATTTCCTACTAGTAATCTCTAAGTTTCACCAAAAGTATAACTTTTATTTCAAGCCAGCACTGATTACATGACTGAATCTGACTTTGCTGCTGGATTATGCCCCTTATGTAAAAACAAAGTAACCTAATTAGTTAACAGCAGTCAAATTTTGTTATGAATTATTCAATCAACTCTGATTAACACAAATTTGAAAGAGGATTACTCAATCTGTTCCAATGTCTACACTCATAAAATACATGGATTTAAATGAATTTCTCAAACTGCGAGGGGGATATTCATATGTTTTGTGTATTGATGATGCCCATAAATATTGATATTGTATTATTTACAATATTCACAGTAAATTTCGGTATAAATATTTATTAAAAATTATTTAAATGTACATTTATTGAAAATATGAGAGCTAGGGCAAAAATTTAAGCATTTTTTCACTATGTGCAGTCCCCATTGTGAGCCTCAATTTACCCAAACCCTCTTATTTTTAAACAAATAGTCAAAACTAACTAAAATATAATCTCAATGCCAAAAAAATAGGAACTGATTGATTTTTTGGCTGTATTCAATTTTTATCCATGAAATCATACCTATTCTATGAAGCCTTTACAGTGTAAAAAAAAAAACCAGAAAATTTATTTTTGTCAAAAGAATAACCATCTAATGGGTATTAGAAAAGATAGAGGGGGGCTGAGCAACATTAACTGCAATATTATAAGACATATGATATATAAGAGTTTAACATTTATGGGTTATGTTGGGTGACCTATGGTCTCCCCTATGATTTTATTATTCCATGTAAGGTTATAGTGTCTACATAACACAGTGTCTAACCTCTGATCTCCTTACTAACAGTAAGCGACACAGAGTAAACGACGTCCAGTCTCTGTATTCACAGATCTCTAACAAGCAGGAGGAGGAGGAAGATCTTGCCCCCTACCACCCCTACCTCTTCATTTTGCTCGGACTTATCACCGATCCTTTAACATAATGGAATAATTATTTGTTTATAAAGTATTTAATGTCTCCTTTGTCTTCCTTATGCGACCTCATCACTTTGACACTTTTTAGTCTACCCCTGATTGTATTTATCTTACAAAGAAGATGTACCCTGGCCCTTGTATTGCAAAGTTTGGGGCTGCATGGGGTTCCTCTCCCCTTTCCTTGGAATTAACACATCAAATTCATAAACCAATCAAAACTACATTAAAAAAAAGAAATAAAACTTTTTAAAATTCAATTACATACATTTAGAGAATTCGGAGAAATTGTGCAGTTTTTTTCCCTGTCCAAAAATTAGAATCGCAACTTTTTTGGAGAGGATTTGAAAAATAATTCTACATATACCATGATTTTAAATTATTGCCTATTTACAACTTTCAGTCACATCGTAATAATGTACAACATAAGATTACCTTTGTCTCATTCATATACTACAACTTGTGAAGTATGAAATCCTTATTGATGTACAAAATAAGACTTCCACTTGTTCCCATAATCTTTATGCGGATTCCAGAGGTAACAAAAATTTAACAAGTACAGAGGTCACTTCAAATTGTACATCTTCAGGGCGACCATAGGTCAACTTATATTGTACATCAAAAGGGAGACCAGATGTCATCATCTGTTCTACATCATATGGGGGACAAGAGGTCACTTTATATTGTACATCAGTAGGGGGACCAGAGGTCACCTAATAATGTACATCAGTAGGGGGACCAGAGGTCACCTTATATTATACATCAGTAGGATGACAGAGTTCACCTTATATTGTACATCAGTAGGGGGACCAGAGGTCATCTTATATTGTACATCAGAAGGGGGACTAGAGGTTATCTTATATTGTACATCAGTTGGGGGACCAGAGAGTATCTTATATTGTACATCAGTTGGGTGACCAGGGGTCACCTTATATTGTACATGTACATCAGTAGGTGGACCAGAGGTCACCTAACATTGTACATCAGTAGGGGGACCAGAGGTCACCTAATATTGTACATCAGTAAGGGAACCAAAGGTCACCTTATATTGTACATCAGTAGGAGAACCAGAGGTCACCTTATATTGTACATCAGTAGGGGGACCAAAGGTCACCTTATATTGTACATCAGTAGGGGGAGCAGAGGTCACTTATATTGAACATCAGTAGGGGGACCAGAGATCACCTAATATTATATATCAGTAGGGGGACCAGAGGTCACCTTATATTGTACATCATTAGGGGGACCAAAGGTCACCTATATTGTTGTACATCAGAAGTTGGACCAGAGGACACCTTATATTGCACTTTACATCAGTTGGGGGGAGGGGAGGACCAGAGGTTATCTTATATTCTACATCAGTAGGGGGATCAAAGCTTATCTTGTATTATACATCAGTAGGGGGACCAGAGGTTATCTTATATTATACATCAGAAGGGGGACCAGAAGACACCTTATATTGTACATCAGTCAGGGGACCAGTGGTCAACTTATATTGTACATCAGTAGGGAGACCAGAGGTCATCTTATATTGTACATCAGTAGGGGGACCAGAGGTCACCTTATATTGTACATCAGTAGGGGGACCAGAGGTCACCTAATATTGTACATCAGTAGGGGGACCAGAGGACACCTTATATTGCAGTTTACATCAGTAGGGGAACCAGAAGTTATCTGATATTGTACATCAGTTGGGGGACCACAGGAAACCTTATATTGAACATCAGTAGGGGGACCATAATCACCTTATATTGAACATCATTAGGGGGACCAGAGGACACCTTATATTGTACATGATAGGGGACCAGAGGTCACCTTATATTATACATCAGTAGGGGTACCAGAGGACACCTTATATTATACATGAGTAGGGGGACCAGGGGTCACCTTTTATTGTACATCAGTAGGGGGACCAGAGGTCACCTAATATTGTACATCAGTAGGGGGACCAGAGGTCACATAATATTGTACATCAGTAGGGGGACCAGAGGTCAACTTATATTGTACATTAGTAGGGGGACCAGAGATCACCTAATATTGTACATCATTAGGGGGACCAAAGGTCATCTTATATTGTACATCAGTAGGGGGACCAGAGGTCACCTTATATTGTACTGTACAACAGAAGGGGGACCAGAGGACACCTTATATTGCACTTTACATCAGTAGGGGGAGGGAGGGACTAGAGGTTATCTTATATTTTACATCAGTAGGGGGATCAAAGGTTATCTTATATTATACATCAGTAGGGGGACCAGAGGTCAACTTATATTGTACATCAGTCGGGGATCCAGAGGTTATTTTATATTATACATCAGTAGGGGGACCAGAGGTCACCTTATATTGTACATCAGTAGGGGGACCAGAGGACACCTTTATTGTACATCAGTAGGGGGACAAGAGGTCTCCTTATATTGTACATCAGTAGGAGGACAGATCCTTCAGGTCAGTTTTAACGTTTGTTACTAGGTGGACCAGAGGTAAACTAATATTGTACATCAATAGGTTGACCAAGGTCACCTTATATTTTATTTCATTATGGAGACTAAAGGTCAGTTTTATTTTGTACAACAGAAAGGGGAGCAGAGGTCACCTTATACTGTACAAGACCAGACGTTACATTATATTGTACAACATAGGGGAAACAGAGGTCACCTTATGCATCAATACGTTGTAGATCATTATGGGGGCCTAAGGTCACTATTTTTTACAACATAAGGGGGACCAGATGTCAACTTATATTGTACATTATTAGGGAGACCAGTGGTCCCCATTGTTGTACATTTTAAAGGAAACCAGACATAAAATAAAGTTTAAATGAATGCAGAGATAATGCATCGACGATTCTAGACCCGTATTAACCAAGAGACTTCTAAAAAAAAAAAAAATAACGGCGTACCAGAGGTTACAGATAAAATGCATATTAACGAGATACTAGAGGTTCTCTTATAAGAACACGACAAGAGGCCTGTAGGTCTTATAGGTCATTTTAACATCATGTAAAAACTTTAAAGCAATTAAATTTGATTCGCACTTTGAACCAGAGGCCATGACATTCGCAATTTTGAAAAAAAAAAAGCACCATTGCTCATCATAAGGAGATACTTAGAATGCTTAGTTTGGGTACTTAATATATATAGCGTAGGGGAACAAAAAATGCATTTCAAATAATCAGAAATAATTAACAATAATAAGTAGTGCCCATTGAACACAAAAACCCTCATCCTGGGGTCATACATTTCACAATTTTGGAAAGGCACCCTTGTTCATAAAAAAAATTGGTTTATACCAATGAACAAATTTCGAAGCATTAATTCAATTACAGTATTTCAGTAGACCCTTCACCACTTAATGGTACCCATGAGCCAGGGGCCTTGAAATTTATAATTCTGGAAGAGGATCCCTTGCTTATCATAACTATATGTAGTTAGTTTTATTAATATCCAGGAGCAGAGAGGAAGATTTTGTAAAGAATTAATGAGTTTTAACTTCAAAATTTCTATAGCCACACCGTAATACCAGGACCCCTGACCTTTGGGTCATGAATTTCAAAACTTTGAAGATAATACCTTTCCTCATCATAACTATGCATTTAGTTAGTTTGTTTAATATCCAGGGGCAGAGGGAAAGATTTTCAAAGAACAAATGCATTTCACGATATAATTTTTTATAACCCTGTCCTAACCCCAGGGCCCCTGATCCTGGGACAATGAATTTCACAATTTTGGTAGATGAGTCAATGCTTATAATAATTATGCCAACAGTTCGACGGCTTGATGTCAATGAGTAAAGATGATTTTTAAAGATTTCATCAATTGTAGTAGTTTCGCCCCAACTTTCTTGCCTTAGGGGGTGGAGGGCAGGAACCATGATTTAAAAAGCTCCCCTTCACCAGATGCTTTATTCCAAAATGGGTTGTAAATGGTTGAGGGATTGCAGAGAAAAGCTGAAAATGTTCGAATGCTAACGCACAATGTGAAGCGCACGACGCCAGAAAAAAACCCCAGACAGCAATAAGTCACATGAGTTGATTCAGGTGACCAATAAGGAATCCCCTTTGGTCTCAATATTTATGTAAAATATTAGGTGTCCTCTGGTCTCCCTTTTGACTCACAATATAAGATGACCTGTAGTCTTCTTATTGATGTAAAATATAAAGTCTCTTCCGGTTTATTCATTGTCGTTCAAAATAGTGTGAACATAAGTTTTAATGATGTACAATATAAGGTGACCTCTTGTCCCCCTACTGATGTACAATACGAGGGATGTTCAATAAATAATGTCCTTAACTCTACGACATACAATACAGATATATGGCACTAAGCTTGACTTTCATTGTTGAATCTTTAATGAATTTATAACAGTTTATGTGACCACTTTTTATCACATACATGTAGTTTCATTTTGAGAAGCTGGAAAACAACAGTATTCGAGACACTGCATTATAAATGAATGGTAAAGAATCAGTAAACTAGAGTAAAATTTAACCATTCATTAAAGCTGCTGTAAAACTTGTTAAGAATCCCAAAGAAATACTCGTTGAAATATGTAAAATTTAGTGCAATCAATGTCTGTTTTATAGACAATTGAGCAGGTGGATGTCAATAATAAAAAATTATATAACGGGCATCAAAAGTGGATACCGTGCTTCCAAACAAAAAATTAAACAACTACTGTACTGTTTGCCAGATTTCAACAAATAATCACTGATGGTGTATGATTGACCGCACGACACACAGCAAATTTGATAGACATCATTTCGGGAGTAGTTCACACTGTTTTAAAGAAACGTTTGACAGTAAAAAAAAAAAAAGCTCAGTACTCAAAAGTCACCCTATGTTTGAAAAAAATGAGTGAAAACGACTAAAAACGACTGCGTGATGTTTAAATTTCAAACAGATAATGAAACTTGAATCTATTGCTTAAAACCCTCAAAACAGAACTTATAATAAGATGTACTTGAAAAAAAAAACAGCAGAGGTCTGAGAAGAGCAAAGAATTGCAAGAGCACAAAGACAGATTTATATGCAATTTTCTTAAATATTAGTGGTCTTGTTCAAATTCGTATTCGGGGAGGCAGTTTAATTTATGGAGAAATATAGAAAGCAAATTTTTTTTTTGGGGGGGGGGGAATCAAAAGGTTAATGAGAATCAGGAATCCACTACATTAGATTTTTTCATGACAGCGTCCGAATCCACACGCCCTGAAGAGTAAAGGAGTCTTCGGGATAAACAGAAAGTTAATGTTCTTTCACATGAACGATATTCGCAAGATCTTTCGTCTTTCAACTTGTTTCATTTTTCAAACTTGAAAAAAAACGCCTTTCAGAAGAAAAACGTCCTGGAAATCATAGGATCTGCCATAATTAAGCCAGTATTCAAAGGGTCATACCCAAAAATAAGTTCTAAAAACAATAAGAAATTGGTCAAAAAAAATGATACAGACATGCGTTTTAATTAAAAGATAATATAAGGTTAAATCATTTAGACTAAATTATTGAAAAGCGTCTTTTGTTTCTTTCCGAGCACAAAGGACATTATTATTGAACAGCCTTCGTATAAGGTGAGTCCCCCTACTGATATACAAAATAAGGTGTCCTCTGGTCCCCCTACTGATGTACAATATAAGGTGTCCTCTGGTCCCCCAACTGATGTAAAATATAAGGTGACCTCTGGTCCCCCTACTGATGCACATTATACGCTGACCCCTGGTCCTCCTACTTATATACAATATAAGGTGTCCTCTGGTCCCATAACTGATGTACAATATAAGGCAACCTCTGGTCACCCTACTGATGTACAATATAAGGTGACCTCTGGTCCCCCTACTGATGTACAATATAAGGTGACCTCTGATCCCCTACTGATGTACAATATAAGGCAACCTCTGGTTCCCGTACTGATGTACAATATAAGGTGTCCTCTGGTCCCCCTACTGATGTACTATATAAGGTGTTCTCTGGTCCCCCTACTGATGTACAATATAAGGTGTCCTCTGGTTCCCCTACTGATGTACAATATTAGGTGCCCTCTGGTCCCCTACTGATGTGTAATATAAGGTGACCTCTAGTCCCCCTACTGATGTACAATATAAGGTGACCTCTGGACCCAATACTAATGTACATTATAAGATGACCCCTGGTCCCCCTACTATGTACATTATAAGGTGTCCTCTGGTCAACCCACTGATGAATAATATAAGGTGTCCTCTGGTCCCCCTACTGATGTACAATATAAGATGTCCTCTGGTCAACCCACTGATGAATAATATAAGGTGTCCTCTTGTCCCCCTACTGATGTACAATATAAGGTGTCCTCTGGTCCACTAACTGATGTACAATATGAGGTGACTTTTGGTCCCCCTACTGATGTACACATAAGGTTTCCTCTGGTTCCCCTAGTGATGTAAAATATAATGTGAATTCTGGTCACCCTACTGATGTACAATAAAAGGTGACCTCTGGTCCCCTATCGATGTTCACATAAGGTGACCTCTGGTCCTCCTAAAAATTTACAATATAATGTTACCTCTGGTCCCACTACTGATGTACAATATAAGGTGACCTCTGGTCCCACTACTGATGTACAATATAAGGTGACCTCTGGTTCCCCTACTGATGTACAACATAAGGTGTCCTCTGGTCCCCCTACTGATGTACAAAATAAAGTGTTCTCTGGTCCCCCTACTGATGTGTACAATATAAGATGACCCCTGGTCCCCCTGCTGATGTACAATATAAGGTGTCCTCTAAGCAACCCACTGATGAATAATATAAGGTGTCCTCTGGTCCCCTTACTGATGTACAATATAAAGTGTCCTCTGGTCCACCTACTGATGTACAATATAAGGTGATTTTTGGTCCCCCTACTGATGTACATATAAGGTTTCCTCTGGTTCTCCTAGTGATGTACAATATAAGGTGACCTTTGGTCTCCCTACTGATGTACATTTTAAGCTTACCTCTGGTCCCCCTACTGATGTTTAATACAAGGTGTCCTCTGGTCCCCCTACTGATGTACAATATAAGGTGACCTCTGATCCCCTACTGATGTACATAGAAGGTGTCCTCTGGTCCCCCTACTGATGAACAATATAAGGTGACCTCTGGTCTCCTTATTGATGTTCAATTTAAGGTGTCCTCTGGTCTCTCTACTGATGTACAGTAATAAGGTGACCTCTAGTCCCCTTACTGATGTACTATATAAGGTGACCTCTGGTCCCCTCTGGTCCCCCTACTGATGTACATTATAAGCTGACCCTTGGTCCCCCTACTGATGTACATAGAAGGTGTCCTCTGGTCCCCCTACTGATGAACAATATAAGGTGACCTCTGGTCTCCTTATTGATGTTCAATTTAAGGTGTCCTCTGGTCTCTCTACTGATGTACAGTATAATATTAGTTACACAGTCAGTTAGTGACCTAATACAGATTCATACAGGGTGTGAAATGGAAATCCGTATTGGGCGAGGCCAAGCCGAGTCCCACCGAGGCTGAAGACCTTTTTCAATATAAAAAAGATATTTGTGCATATTATGAAAATATTAAGTTTTAATCCAATAACAATCAACATTAAATATCGTTACGGTAACAATAAATTTAAATAAACTACCTACGTAAACCGTTTCTTAGCCGTCATTTTTATTTACAATAACAACGCTTCGAACGGAATCGCGTGCCCGATTTTCATATTACGCCTCGACGGAGGCGTAATACGGAAAATTTCAGGGCGTCACGTGATCAGCTTTTATCCAATCAGTAATCAACAAATTTGTCTGAAGCGGGATAAGATGCACTCTGGTTCCCCTACTGATGTACAATATAAGATATCCTCTGGTCCCCCTACTGATGTACAATATAAGATGCCCTCTGGTTCCCCTACTGATGTACAATATAAGGTGTCCTCTGGTCCCCCTACTTTTGTACAATATAAGATATCCTCTGGTCCCCCTACTGATGTACAATAAAAGGTTACCTCTAGTCCCCCTACTGATGTATAATATAAGATGACCTCTGGTTCCCCTACTGATGTGCAATATAAGATGACCTCTGGTTCCCCTACTGATGTAAATAATAAAGTGACCACTGGTTCCCCTGGTGATGTACAGTATAAGGTGACCTCTGCTCCCCCTACTGATGTACAATATTAGGTGACCTCTGGTCCCCCTACTGATGTACAATATTAGGTGACCTCTGGTCCCCCTACTGATGTACATTATTAGGTGACCTCTGGTCACCCTACTGATGGACATTATTAGGCGACCTCTGGTCCCCCTACTGATGTACAATATAAGGTGTCCTCTGGTCCCCGTACTGATGTATAATATAAGGTGATCGATCTTGGTTCCCTCTACTGATGTACAGTACAGTATTAGGTGACCACTTGTCCCCGTAATGATGTACAATCTAAGGTGACCTCTGGACCCCCAAAGGATGTACAATATAAGGTTACCTTTGGGCCCCTATTAATTTAAAATGTATGGTGACCTGTGATCCCTCTAATGATGTGCAATATAAGGTAACCTCTGGTCTCCACACTGATGTATAATATAAGGTTACTTCTGGGCCCCCTAATTACTGTAAAGTTTCTGCTTATATATATTAGAAAGTAGATTTGTATAAAGTTATAAATATGATTATTTTGGAGTAAGACAAAAAACTGTCTATCATATAAAATTCAATCAATATATAAGGTGACCTGAGGTCTCCGTATTGATATCGATGAATTTACTTTTGTGCCTTTAAATTTCTGAAGAGTTCCTAAAATGTGTTATTACTACGCAAAATGACGAACTATTTGCGGGGGACCCGAGATCCTAGTTGAGCGTACGTTTTATCCTTCTGCGTTTGAGGCCAAGATTTTGCGTCGCAACCAGGTTTAAGGTTTGTTACCTGATTACCTGATTAGAAATTGGCAGTCTAATATTATCTCACCCTGTCTGGATCATCCTTAAAGTGGTACACTTACGTGCCAAACGCCTAACGATATCAACCAAAAGGCATCTGTGTGATGAAGCACTGCCAAATCCCCGGATCTATATCCCACATTGTATACTTTGGGAATTTTAATAAGGAATATCAAAGCCCCCCCCCCCCCCCCCCCCCCCAATTTCAACAGTTTAGAAAGATCTATGCAATAAGAGTGGAAGCAGATTGGTCAATCAAATATTCAGAGGTACATGGTATCCATGAAAAAAAGGATATACTGCAGTAATTAGAGCGTGTAGTTGTCTTACTCCATAGAGATTATTTTATGTGAATTTTCATTTTGAGGGTACATCATATCCTTGACACTTTGCTTAAAAGTCTGACGAGATACATGACATTTACGCAACGTCGAACTGAAATACGTATCTCTAAACATGAATTAGAGAAAGTATTTATTATACGCATTTGTTCGATAAAACTTAAAAAATGTCAGGTGAACACTTAGAAGTTTGGTTCAGTGTGTGGTCTTTATAATTGCAGTACTAGGAAATATGACCTGTAATCTCTTAATTTTACTTTGGCCTGTTTGTTTCATGCCGATTATTAGGCTTTTGTTTTTATACTCTGTTAGTCTATTAATAATTTTTTTCATCTACTTGATCCATATACGGATTACGAAGGGTGTGACCGATCAGCAGGGGATGCCCAATCCTCCCAGGCACCTGGAGTCCCGGTGTTTCGTGTTTTGTATTTTTGGTTTTTGTAATGATATATATGCAGATAAAAAAGATATTCAAGCTCAAAAGTCCATAAAACAATACAAAATAGGAGCAGAGCAAACACGGACCTCCGTGACATCAGAGATGGGATCAGGTGCCATGGAGAAATAAGCATCCCCTGTAAACACAAACCGGCTGTCCTCATCAGGAATCGAACCCTCTACCACTAACGCCATCGGTCCTCACGTCTGATCAGAAAGTAAATAAATGCAATAAAATGTACCACAGAGATATTTCATTCTGATCAAAGGGATACGAGTCTTCTTGGTGATAGTGATTGCATTAAGCATTAAATAAAACAAAACATGTACAGGGGTATTTATCAGGAAAAGGTCAATTTTAAGAAATACTGAACATTTTCTGAGGTAGATTTCATGCAATGGATAAATAATACTCGTATTAATATTGCAGTTTTATCATTTAATCCTTACTACTATGTCTTTAAAACTAAAATTTCGTTTTGGACCAACTGATTGTTATCAACAATATTATGACAACAAAGCTGATGGTTTCCAGACCAGTACATGTTGTGACTTAGGTCTCATGATTTTTTTTTAATCATACTCAGTAATAAATATATCCTTGCCGTAAAGTCACATATATACTCATTCACTTTTATTCTAACCAGTGAAGAAAATCGCAATACAATTGTCGAGATTTTATTTTAAAAAAATTTATTTGTAAAAAAGTACAAGCAAATCTATTTACCTGATGAAAACAGTGACCAAACAAAATTCGAAACCTCTACACTCAAGAACTGACATTCTTATCAAGCACATTTTTAACGTAAAAATCATAATTTTCATATAAGAATTTTTGCAGTTTGAATATTTTTAGAAAGTAAAAAATAAATGTTGTTGGTAATTGTAATTTCCACTATTTGTGTAAAAATGTAAACAAAAAGACAACTCAATTAAAACAACAAAAAAATAACAATGACTAGGACAAATACAAAATTTATATCAAAAGAAACAATAGCTACATAAATTAAACAATCCCTGCTTGGGGATGAGGTCTTTTAAATAAGACAGCATTCTTCAAATTTAAACGAAACAAAACAAAAAACTTTTTCACAAATGACAAACTTTTTTCTTATTATTTTTCCAATAATCATCGGTAAATAAAGGCAAAATTTTTACTGAGATGCATGCAATAAAGATAGTCTACTTTTAAATTAAATTATATGATATAAATCCTCTAACACTTCATAATTTTAGGGGAAATTTTAAAGAGAATAATAGACATGTACTTAATATAAGTTTCTAAAATATAAAGCTATATTTTTCTATATCGAATTATAAAAGATTATAAAATTTTGATTGTTTACATACTATACTTTGACAAAGCTATACATAAGCTGATTAGAAATCTTTATATCTGGATCATTGCGTGGATAGACAGCAGCGGTGAGCTGGAGTTTGTTCTGGCTTTACTGCTATCGTGTAAATCCTAGCGGTAGCACTACACAGCCATAGACTCTGATCCCGTCTGCTTACATAGGACAATGGCAAAAACAAAGCCCAGCAGCTAGGGAAGACAAAGTTCAAATGTAAGTAATCAAATAAAGGGCGAAATAAATTTCATGACAAAATAGTGTGAAGATTTGCTGCATTCAACTATTTTCATATTTTAGAAAAGGGGAGGAGGATTTGCTCATGTGAAATGTTGATTGATTGTTTGATTCTCTTCCAGAATGTTTCGTTCATATTGAGATGCCAACACAAGCCGGTGGAGGGTTGTTTTAGACTTACAAGTACTTGACCAGGAAGAGGCCTCGTTATGTAATATACTAGTACTTACATGTAATTTTTTTTAGGTAACCACGAATTCATTGAAAAATGTTTAGTATAACATTGCTTCTAATATCCATATTTGTACATCCAAGTCCAAATTATAAATCAAAGAATCAGGTAATCATGCAGAGTTCTATATGTATATACCTAAATACTGGACCTAGTATAGGCATTATAATTTTTAGAATGTGTATTAAACTATCTTTAAAACATGAATAATTCTTACCTCAATTACCATAACGGTGATCGCAACCCCAATAACCGGTGCTGATGAACTTTGAACCAACTCTTGAAATCGATCGTAACAACCCTTTAAAATCAGCAAAATAATCAGAATTGCACGAAAGAGTGGTAATAGAACGATGATATGTTATCAATTACTATTAACAAGAGGTTCAACGTTATTACATCCACAAAAGGAACTTGTTCCTCAGATTTGTAGAAGATTTTCATTTTTCTATATAAATAATTGTGACCTTATATTATACCCCCTCTGAATTCAAACAGCAAAAAATTAATTCAATATCAAAATGGCTAACATAGCCTTGCAGCTGTCGAGAAGGAGTCTCTGTTTTGTATACATGGATACATTTGTAAAAGAGGTTTCTTTGTTAGTCATTCCTATACAGGATTTGACGTTAACGTGTACAACGTCAAACTTATTCCATTTGCGAAGCGAATAACATGATTATGCCTTGGAATCTGTTAAAATTATAATCAGGGACGGAGTATCCGGGGGGGCCAGGGGGGGCCTCACCCCTTTTTTTCCCCAACATTACCTTTACTATAGTAAATGTACATTGATAGGATGGTTGGCCTCCCCACTTATAACCATAGTATAGGCTATAGCACAAACCAAAATCAAATCCAATATGAACTGCTACCACATTAAATCAAGAATGCAAGGTTCATATGTTTTAACGAATAGTTTTATGACCGAATTAATAAAAACGTGTGTGAAAATTAAAAGTAACTCATTCTATAAACTACTCGCCAAAGCTGACTTCTTGAAATAAAAGCACAGATAGCTTAGGAAATGCAACAACAAAAGGAGGAGCGGGTATCTACAACAAATAGAACAACCTTATTTTATTGGTCCCGTGAAAATCGCGCTGAAATGTAGTGTCTCCCAGGGCTTGATAGGAAATTAAGGTTCTTGTGTAACGCCGACTGAGTGGCCGTATTTACATTTTGTCCTCAGTGAGGAGTCAGTCTTTAATTTTTCTATTTGGTAGCGTTAAATTCTCCTTATATCTTGAAATGAGACTCAAGTTCGTCTATTCTACAGTTTATTTACACAACACATCACAAATAAAAACATGCAGGAAAAATAATTCACAGTATATGAAATCCAATTAAACAATCACATAGAAATCCAAATCATATAGGCAAAGTTAATAATCCAAGTAAAACAAGTATAAGTCAGTATATCGCTACATATCAGTATTCTCGTCTATATATCCTATATATCTACGTTATTCTAACATTCTCTCGCGCTATGTATACTTAAGATCCGCCCCTGACTATCAGGGGCATATTATAAGATCCTTTAGATCAGGAGTCAATACTCGGGTAATTACTACATCAGCAGGGGGTTAGATAAGAGGAACGATTAATAGACAGTTAAAATTTAAAGCATAAGTGTAGATAATGTGTGAACAATTAATTAAAGAGAAAAAATATTAAAGATAAAACTATTCTAAATCGTTACACTTGCCCTCGAAAAGATAAAAATAAAATTACTTAAAAATTGCGCTAAATTATTAAAAGACTTATTTTTATATTCATTACAGCAAATTTATGCAAAATCTTTTGCGTTGAAAGGAAAAAAACACTTGCCGTGGCCTTCAACTCGACATTGGTCAAGATATATTTGATAGCAGACGTATTGTCAATTAATAATGATAATTTCCATTCCTACGTCGACACGATATATCTCTTGGTGAGCTTGGGATAAAAGATACCACATAGTTGTTTGTGTTAATTAAGAGTTCTTGATATTTTAGTTGAAAAAGACACAAATGGTGTAATGTAACAACCAAATTTATGTTATATGATAAACGTGATGACTTAATAAACTTTTACATGTGTTCAACTTATATTTCAATTTTTATATATGCAACAATTGCATATGTCTCACTTACCTTTTATAGTCGGAAGAATTATTATATATCTCATGTTTGATTTTTTTATTAAACTGTAGCATTTCTTATTTCATAAAATTTCAATAAACAATTTAAATTATTGACAATGGATATTTGTTATGAACACAAGAAGTTTAGAATTATAATATGATGTATTTGTTATAAAGTCATCATACACTGTAAATCTCTATGAGATGTATGATAAGAAATGAAATTGTCAGCAAATACAATTTATCATTGAATGAAATGCTACTGATTTTTTCATCCTACCAATTTATGTTATCCATTATTTATACACTGAATTGACTGCACGGATTATTTTACATTATTTCCTTTAATTATGACAATACTAGAGCACACAGCGGGTGTAGACCGGTAGGAGTGGATTTGTTTATCTGTCCTCCATGGCACATTTATTTATCTGATCCCACCTCTGGATGTTAGATCCAGAGGATCACAGAGGATGTTAAGGATTACTCTGCTCTTGTTTTGTATATTTGTTTTTAATTAAGGAGGTTGAGAATTGAATAGATAAGTTTTAGTTATTTCCATATCCTTAATTGTCCCACCTAAAAAATTGATTGTCCCACTTCTTGCACATTATATTAAAAAAACAAACATTCTTTTTTGAACTGACTGATACAATAGTTCTTCACATTCATCAACTACTGGAATAATGTATTCCTTTACCATCAGCAGTACTGTTCAACCACTTCTCAATAGCAAGGTCTGGTTTGAATTCTTGAGAGAAGGGCCCTCTACCAGTATTTGTAACTGTGACCATAAATTGTCTTGTGTTAAATTGAATTTTAACCTTGTTTGTCCTGTTTGTTTGTTGAAGGGCAAAATGAAAACCATCTATCCTTCTGTGTTCAATAAACCAGAAGTGAAAAAAGAATTTGATAGATTACACGATCAAAACATACTGGTTCCTGCCGACAAAGCAGGTAACAACATTGTCTTCGTTTGTAAGACTCATTATATAAATTGCATTCTTGAAGAACTTGGATTTAATTTTTTGGTAAATCCACTTATACATATACTTCTCTTTCTAAGGAAGAAATTCTTCAAAATCACCTGTCAGTTTTGAATACTTTTAATATTCTGCAGAGCAAAATGAATTTGAACTACCTTATATGTATTGGAGAGAGAGAAACTTCATAAAAATCCTTACAAACAAAGATACATTGCAGGTTCCAGTAAATGTTCAACCAAGCCTCTTTCGTTACTTCTCACTAAAATTTTGACAGAAGTGAAAGAAAAACTTCAAGAGTACTGTACAACTATATACTCAAGAAGTGGTGTAAATCGGATGTAGATACTTAAAAAATCTAAAGAACTTTTGGACAATTTGAAATAAAAAGACTTTACAAAAATTTACAGCATAAAAACTTACGACTTTTCAACTTTATACACAACAATTCCGCACGACAAATTAAAATACAGGCTTTTTGATATCATTGACAGCTGCTTCTTCAACCAAAATGGAACTCGTAAGTTTACTTTTTTTGCCACACCTGCTGTGACACGGCGCCTCGGTTTACAAGGTCTCATCCGAGGACCGTCCCATTTAGTCGCCTTTTACGACAAGCAAGGGGGTACTGAGGACCTATAATCCCGGATCCCCACAGGGAAAATGGTTCTAATGTTTGATTCTGATGCTGAACGTAATACTTCCTACTTAAAAGATACTTTTGAATTGTGAATATAAGGGGACTATTTCAAATTAAAAGTACAATGCCTGAATTAAGTGAGTTATTGCCCTTTTCAACATTTTTAAAGATTGAATTATTGATAAGTGAAAAAAAGATATATTGTTCTATGATGTATGTGAAATAAATGATTCTTATTCAGAATGATACGATAATTTGAAAAGGGTTTTGAATTTACATTTGATCATTCTCAGAGCATTTTCTACATTGTGCATCATTCCGAGTATTTCTCCATCATCATAGATAGTTTCCAGTTTCCTCTAGACTGGTCAGATCCTGGTGATGCATCATCAGAAGGACCCTCATTCACATTGGCCAGTGGATTTTCAAGGGGAATTTGAATGCTTCCAGCCATCCTTCCCAGTACTTGATGCAGGACGGATGTAAATACATTGAGAATTAGAGTCAAACGACCGAACTGACCCATGTATTTTTATCCGAGGACTCCTTATCGATACCATTTCTTCTGCGCCGCTATCCTCCTTTTCGCTGCTATCAACAACCATGGCCGGAGACTGTTCCAGCACACCAAAGCGTACTTTTACCTCTATCTCATTAAAATACTCCTGTGCTTCAGGAGAAAATCTGTACACTCTAGGAGTATTTCCTTCATGTAAACGAAATATCTCATTATACACAGGATTTTATGACTGCAACAAATACTGAGATCTGAATTCCTCATTGGCTGCCTTAATCTTCTTAAAAATTGTTAGCATATAATCATGAATTAAAATAAAGACACTCACTGTGAGGCTTATAACAAGGCAAATGCATTGTAAATATTAATTTTCCTCTACGTCTCTATTCTTTTTGTGCTTGCCATAAATGAATTTTATTCGATAAAAGAATGCTGTTAATTTTATCACCATTTTGTAAACCATTAAGTTACAAGTATCAAAAAGATATCTTCAGTATTAAACACAATTTAATCATTTCTGTTCATTTCCGTACTTTGATAATAATAAATAATCTAAGCCCAATTAGAAACTGAAGAATGCAGTGTCGCCAATACAAGTACCTGCTTAATTTATAAACTTTGAACTCAATTTCCAGAGTACATATATCCTGGCAACATCCAAAATAAAAATCTTTCAAACAAGCTGCCACTGCTCTCTTTCATTTCACAGAATATGATCTCAGCCATGCGATCTGGATAAGTGAATCCTCCAACGCAAAGGCCAGTATTTGACATTTCAACATCTGCCTTGCTGGCATAAGCCACACTATGTCCTTCTTGTACCCCATAGGGTGAGGAGTAGCTTTCGTTCACCTGTCTTACAATAATGAGAAAAAATCGATATATTCAAGAATTTCACAGTGTATAAAATAGTAGAATATATACAATAATTGTCTGAAAGTAGCAAACCAAGTGGATAAGATGCCAGGTGACCTATTGCTATCCGTTTTCGTCCGTCGTCGTGCGTCGTCCGTCGTGTGTTAACCTGTGGTTTAAACAAACTAAAATGACAAAAATTGTAGGTAGAAAAGCAGAACTATTCTGTAAAGTACACATCATTATCAAATCAATTGCGTTTCATAATTACTGATTTCAACAAGAATCAATTTCTGACGCGGAAATAAAAAGAAACACAGTTTAAGGGTCATTATCCTCTGCACACTCATATGAAATTTTTAAAATACTTTTATGAATTCCCAAAGCAAATGTATATTCAGTATAAAATACCAACAACTATAGCAAGACTTGCAGGGCAAAGTTGGACAAAAAGATACTTAACAAATTTATAAACGAATAATAGACATTTGTGTCATTAAGACTTATTTCCCCTTATCAGAGTATCAATGTACCTTAAAGACATAAACTTCACGTATATTATATAGCAATATTTAATTACATATTCACGAAAAGAAATTGTTAAGAATCTTTTTTTTGATACATGTGATTGACTGTGTTCATGTGCAGGGTGTATCTGGGACTGAAAATACATGAATTTTTTGAATACACTGTAACTGGAAAGTTTTGTAAGTTATTTCGTATTTGTAATGAACATTTTTATTTTAATCTTTCTAATCAAGATTGTGTGTCTACTGCTTCAAGCCAACACTAAAGAATCATTTTATACAAACATGACACTTTGATATTAAAATTCATCTAAAATTATTGTTAGAAACTTTATGAAACGTAACTATTAAGTGTTGAAAATGACTTAAATATTGAGAAAAAGACATGTCAAATTCTACACTCCAATCGCACCTCTACCAGTGGAGCTGGGGAGATGAGCATGAAACTATTACTTAAAAGACTATGTACACTTTGTAATAGCAATGATCATGTAAAGGTACTACTGATCTTGTAATTTATATTTTACATCAGAGACGCCCCTATTTAAAAAATTTTCCTACCAGATGAATCCGCCTGGCTGCCCCTCGGGATGGAACTAAAAATTGGCTAACTTAATCAGCACAAATGATCCCTCTTCCTCCGAGGTCTTTCTGCACTTTCAGAAGAGCTGTGTTTGAGCACTCAGAGACGTGAATAGGCTTTCTCAACTCCTGCGAAATAGTTTCTAGCAGGCTGCCCATTGCAAAATCAAAGGCAGGAGACTTTCCACTCCCTGGGTTTGCAACACCTATCAAAAGAAAAGAAAATTATCTGAGCCAATCTGTTTGGAGATCAAGAAAATCAACTTAGCAGAAGTCTGCATTATATACTTATTTTCTCAGAATCAAAAGTTAATATTGCCGCGCTTAAACCCATCCTTCAAATGTCCATATATAGGCTTACATTTAAAACTCAAATGACATTGGGATGTATTTAAAAATTAAATTAATATGTATTTAAAATCACGTGCATGCATGCATTTTCATCTAATCTATATATTTGTTATGCGCTATCGATCTTAGGTTTATGTTAGCTAATTGAGAGTTTATTTCATAATTTTGAATATATACTTTCGCATTCTTGTGTTTCCAAAGAAGAGGGATGTGTTTTTGTTTCAGCCTTGGTTCAAAAACTTTGGTTTTCAGAATTGGAAGTAGTTGATCTGTTAGGTAAGCCACACATGAACTTGCTTTCAAAATCTCTTGTTACCTTTCCAAATAAGAAACCCTGTTTATTTCACTGATGTAGACCAGTTTTTGAAAAAATGATGACAATGTTCACTTGTTTTTTCAAAACATTACTTTTCAATAGATTTCTTTGAACATTTTCCTTCAAATGCCGAACACAGAGAATATGCTCTGAATTTGGGAAACATGTTTTAATTGCATTGATGAGTGCAGTTTCCTCATATGTGCCAAAAATTATTTTTCACAGTCTAAATGAAAATCTAAGGCGGAAAGTTTTGACAAAAAATCACAATATATATAAGGCCATCCCAATTTTGCAAAAAGACGCCCTTGAAACTGCGAGCAAATGACCTTGCCCCTTGCGCACTAATTTTGGATTTGATACTCCATACATATGACATAACAGGCCCCTAAAGTAAATGTCCAATCTTTCCCTAGGAAGTAATTGACCCATTCTGCATGCAAGATTTAAGATCAAGTATTTGTTCCTCAGAAAAGCTGAACATTAAGAGTTTGTTGTCATATATATTGCAATAAATGACTGAATGAAATCATTTGATTGAAGCTGGGAAATAAGAATTTGAATGTCATCCGCAGTATTTTGTTGGGATATGTTTTGAAGATTTGTTTTTTGTCGGAAAAGGTATTTTGCATATATAATATGAAAATTAATGTCAATAGGGTTTTCGGGATCAATTTATTGACTTTGCCAAGATATGAATGGGCTTTTTGCCATTTTTTGATACCCTCCTCAATCACCTGCCTCTTAAGAATTGTAGTGCGATTGTACACATGTGCAATATTTTCAGAATTTCCATGAACAGAAGTTCCAGGCCATTTTCACAAAATTATTCAAATTTTTTGATGTGTGAAATTTCAAATTGGCCTGGAATATTTTCAAATCAAGATATTCGCCTTTTGAAATTTGGATTGACTGCAGAGACTGAATAGTACCTTTTCATCCTCACAATTTCTAAGGAATCTGGTAGTGGATCCGAAGGAATGTATTGTTTTTTTTTTGCAAATTTACAAAGAACTTGCTTTTTTTGTAAAGAACGTCCAAAACATCAGAGTTTGCCATAACGAAATCTACAGTTTTTGTGCTATTTGTTGGATGCTATACCCCACAATCATCTACAAACTTACACTTGCCATCTTAACCCGAACAATCTACAACAAAAAAGACATTTTCTTTTATACCCTCTGGAACACCCCGAAAAAAATTCCTTATCTCCATATTCGAGATTAAATCTAAAAAATCCCTATTTTCTAAAAATTTCCCATGAAGTGAAAGAGATGGAGGGCTGCTTTAAGGGACATCTAAAGAAATGTGCGGAAGAAGGAATGCAAGAAACAGATTTAATTTCATGCAATTGGTTTGTTGAATTTAGAGATGGAAGTGAGGGCCCGTTATACATGTTATAAGAAGGATTTTATAGATATTAATTTGATTATTTATGCATATATCTATTTGGTCATATCATTATGATTGCTCTTCTTCCTGAATAACAGGTAAAGCCCTAAGTGCCTCTTGACAAAATGATTGTTATGTTTAATAATACCTTGAATATTTCTCCAAAATCACTTAAACTATTAAGGAAAAATAGTTAGTTGTGGAAGTCCGCCATACTTTTATACAAAATGATCCTGTATTTTAAGCAAAATTATGTAGTCCCTAGCGACAATAAATGTTGAACGCATTGTTTTTTTTTTCTTTATAGCAAAAACAAAATGATAATTTTATTAATAAATTAAATTTGAAATAAAATGAAAAGGATTAGATTTATAGTCAACCTACATTTATCATATATGTATGAAATATTATGAGTTTACAAAATAAACAGCCTTCTCATTCTAAAACATAGCTTTTCACCCACATGTAAAACACCTTTTTAAATGTTTATGTAACATATGCCTGATAATACACATACTATATTCATCAACATATATGCAATTGAATGAGAGCTTTACAATACAAGTTAACCATAATTTATTTATGTACATTTGTATATTTAATGGGTGGTTTATAATACACACACTACACATGGCATGTGTTATTCATAAAAAACATGTAAACCATGAGTTCATAAACGTACGTGTAACATGTGGTTGACTATACACATGTAAAGCACTGCCGCGATCAACATATTCTTCACGATTTCGGTAACAACTTTTTTTAATGCGCCTAAATTAATATATTTGCATGCGCGGAAGTCGGTGGCGCTGCTTGGGTTTGGGGAGTGTATAAAATTTGACTCGGCGGTGGTAACAAATTCTGGGAATGAGTAGCTATACTGCTATAGTTAACTCTAACAGGTAAGTATGATGGGAAGGGATATTTTAAATTATCTGCTTGTATGCTATGACCTTGACAATAATAATTCGGTCAAACTAAATATTGAGTGCAAAAATACTGTCTTTTCTGTATTTTAATTGTCGGTCTAATTAACATGATAACATGTGAACGTTGAAGACATTTAAAGATATGTATGCCGTGTTAAACAGTATTTTTGCACAGCTGAAACCGAACAAAAATTTCTGGAGTATGATAAGCTACCAAAAATGAAGCATTCTTGCAAATTCGACGAAATTTTATTCGGTATTAACAAAGTACTGGTTAGGAAAAGAACACGATATTCTCATGCATATTTATAAAGGACTGACGTTTATCCTGGATCTGCGCATGTGCGCGGGAAAAGCATCGCGAGAATCATCAGGTCGAGGAAAATATTTTTTGTGACGTCTGTTCAGTGAGTGACACAAATAGACCAATCAGCTCAATGAGTTGCATTTAATGCATTTATGGGTTACTACATAAAATACTACATGTGTTTTTCAAAAAGGCTAGTTTTTTAAATCGCTCTCAGAAAGACTTGATGCATTATGTACATTATTATCTACTAATCCCATGCTCATATTTGCATACAAATGATTAACAATGATGAAAATTAAAGTTTTCCCCACTCCATTGTACAGGTCCGTTTGTTTAGAGTTTCCCCGTGCTGTACTGCTAGTGGACATTTTCGGTTGGGTGAACATTTACGGATCTTCAGTATGGAGCGCATTATGCGCAAAAGATATTTTATGTCAAATACAATGTATGGAAAGTAATTTAAACTGCTATGTTTACACCCTGAATGGGATATCGTCAATTATCCCTTTTGGTTTTTTAATATGAACTACATAACATATGTAGATGAAACTTACATACCATACATCTTGCCTTCTTAGAAATATAGTTGGGCTAATAAAATAAAATTGGTCAAGGAATTCCAGGCCTCTAAAAACTATTCCAGTTTGAGGGCACAACCAAGCATTTCGATGAACACCATTAAGAAAAATTAATTCAGGTAGGTAGCATCGGTTTTTTTTTAAGTGGGTGGGGGGATAGAACAGTTAGAATAAAAATCAACTAGCTCTGAAGAAATTGACAAGTAAAATAGGTTCCAATATCTTTCACTACTAAATTTTATTCATTCACTACAATTTACTGCCAAACTCCAAATTTCACTTTCGAATTAGCCCGAGCCAATGCTGATAACCTACTTGCAAGATTTTTTATATTATTTTCAAGGGGTCAGAAATACTGTGGTTCATATGTAAAGAATATAATTATATTATTTAGTAGTATTCTGGTTTTGGCATTCGGTATATTGTGCAGATTTATACATGATATTCTGTGGAATACTTTTTGTTGTTTTGAACCATTAAGAAATGCAGAATCGAATGTATCTAATAACCATTTTGATTGATCAAATTATATCATTTGTTTGTATTGGTTATTTCATTTTGGCACAACATGGTTTCCACACTTCTTTATCCATAGTCGCTGACAGCTGTAGAAGTTCACCCAACCGAAAATGTCCATTGAAAAGACAATTGCACGTGATTATTCCTCGGTACAAAAAGCAACCAACTCTTAGGTGCTCTCAATATTGACAATCCCTAACTCACGTGTTTGTAGTAAAAACGTAGTAGACCATCATGCTTTTCGGTTCATTCACGAGATTGGACCATTGTTTGCTGTAAACATGCGAGACAACGTGATCATGAATATTTCAATAAGAGGCGGTTTTTTATCCGACACGGAGAGAAAATAATTTTTACCAAATAATATTTCATAACTTTTAAAAGTGATGGAGTGGAATTGTCTTATTTGCAGAAAGTATATAACTTATATAACTTGATGAGACACCACATATATTTATTACTTTTAAAATAAAACACTAATACGGCATATATAGCTTTAAATTGCAAAATTCAAAGATTTTCCTGACGATCGTAATAAACTGAATTTGCAGGTATGCATTAGTTGATATTTTATAGCAACCTAAAGGAAAATATAATGGATATTCATTATTAAAATTCAAGATAAAATGATTAAAGTCTGCAAGAGGACAATTTACCGTTACGGAGATTTTCAATAACGGTGAAGTTTTATTAGCCAACAATTTTATTTCAATCAATGCTTTCCATAGTAAATAGAATGTAAATGAAATGTTGATAATGTATTACAATTTATTTTAATGTATTACAATTTATTTTGGTTGTCGAATTTTAATTTAAACAGTTTCACTGACCCCGGACAAATAGTGTCCTTTATTGAGCGAATAACCCATTTTGGCGAATGAAAATAAGCTTTTTCGCCATGTCTATGATCATTTACCACACTTTTCTCTTCTAAATATTTCTTTACTTCTGTCCAAAAAGGTTTAAAAGTTTTATCCAAAATTTTTCCATTATTCGTCCTCAGGTAAAGAACCAAATTTGGATCATCAGAATTCCCAAAACCTCTCTAGATCCGTGCATGTTTAATATTGCTGGCTTTGAAAAATGTCCTCCCTCAAGACTTGTTCCTGATATTGAGCTATTAATATCAGTAATGATTCTACTGATTTAACTGATTGACGGCTTTGGCCTGTTACATGTATATATATGTATGAAGAACAGCTCTCAGGGGACTCATTTTCAAAGAAGCCATGAGAGAATTAGCTTTTTCCAATGAGAGAAAAGAAATTAATTCAATAAATATAAATATATGCACTTAAAGAGGCTAAGGGTCAACAAATTAACCATTTCACTTAATTTTTACCTCTACTGGTCCGAGACATAGGATATAAAAAGGATATTTTAAAAAGATTTTATTTCTAAAACATATGACCGTACTGATGTAAATTAATTCTTTATTTTTTTTAGAAAAAGGACATTTTTTTCTGATTTGGAGAAATGATTGCAATATTTAAAATATTTCAAAAACATTCTTAATTTTTGGGGATGGGTGTTTCAGTGACACCAGTTGAGGTCCCCTCTTGAGCAGATGATACCTGTTGTAAAAAGTGTTTAAAACGATGAAAGGTTTAAAAAATTCTATTGTCTGAAACATGATTTTACCGGGGTTTTAATTATTGATTTAGAAAAAGACATTTTATTTTGATTTATATATAAAATATTTTAAAACATACATAATTTATTGGATGTATGTGTTCTTGTAACAGTTGTTATGGTGTTGTTTTCTAGAGGTAATACGTCTCAGTTTCTGCTGTTTAAACTGTATAAAAATTATGAAAGTATTCAACAGATTTTATTTCTAAAACATAAAACTTTACTGTTATGTAACTTCTTTGTTATTTATAATCTGTTTCTTTTCCTAGGGTTCTAGAAATAATGATTTCGATTGTAAAATAAGATTGAGTACGATCTTGTACCCTTATAAGGAAAATATTATCTGTTTGATTTTTTGTTGATATGAATATTATTATTAATATAGTAATTTAATTTCTCTTTCTTACCAAAATTCAGACCGTCGACACTGCATGAAAAAATGTCTACAAAATAAGTAAAGGTATTGAAAATGCTACATTTACAATGTCTTTAATTACATTTAAACATGCTACTAAAAAAAGAAAAAAAAAGAAAAAAAGTTGGTAAATGTGATCTCTATGATATTTACTGCAAAGTAAATTTTTGTAATGGCCCAATTTACTACACCTTCACAAAATAATGAAATTAAATATTTATTCAAGTAAATGCAACTTTAAAGGAAATTCAAAGGTTGTCTTTGACAACATATTTACAAAAAGTTAAATATTATATTTACTACAGTAAATATATATTTTAAAAACAGTATTGATCGTCTTTGCGGGTGAATTAAATTTAAGTAAAGATCAAATTTAATTATAATTAAAGGTGTATAAATTTAACGCCTTGACTTTATATTACACATTTCTCATTTTCATTACAATTTTGTTGATTTTTTTCAAAAATTATATTTTTAATGATTAGATTGTGTTCATATCTGGATTCATGAAAGTTCCTCCTGCGATTTGATGTCAATAAATTGCGAAAACTGCAAATTAAAACAAAGAGGAAAAGTTATAGGTCACTCTGAGTATCATGTAACAACTTTCCAGCGATTGCATTTGGTTCATGTTTTAATCCAAAAGCCATAAAATTCACAAATTTTTAAGGAAGCACCATTGCTTATCAAAGGACAGATTTCAAAGCATCTAATTTATTTTTAGTCAAAGTACCCCTTACCCCTGACCCAGCTTCCCAAATTATCTATTTTGAAAGAGGCCCCTCTCTTCATTATAAGGCCAGCATTTTTTCATGTTCAGGTTTAGTTATGAACATTAGAATAAATTTTTTTTAAAATATGTGTTAGGTAAATGTGTAGACATTGTTCTAAAATTTACTTGATGCCTAAAATTATAATTCCTATCATAAAACAGACAGGGAGAATTTTATTGGGGAGTAGGGTTAACATTTTTTCAATTAAGTGTATAATAATTTTTCTGGCGGATACAAATGATACTACATGCCTGTATATATTTGTATATTCTTGCTTTTTAATAGTTGAATTTTTTTTAATTTCTTCAGGTTATTGTTTATTTCTTGTCAAATGGACATAACTTCTCCCATAGTTTTATTCATTACATCGGATGCATAAGCAACCCTTTTCTGACAGGTCACTCCCTATAAGTAAGTATAACAGTAGTCCTAAACAATGTCGCTGTGTTCAATAAGCAATTGCTACCACGGGCAGTTTAAAACACATAGGAAAAAATTTACATAACGCGTTCTTTCTGAAACGAATTAATGGTGTATAGCATGTCATTGTGCAACAAATACGAGAAATTTTAATGTGATCTGATCAATAAAATGATCAGTACACGGATGAAGGGGTTGCTTAAAATAAATAAACGTCTACTTTCTGTTTCGTTTCCAAACTGGTTATCACCGACACATGTCATGTCATAAGATATACAAACAATTAATTAAAGATTTATTGTATATATTGATACACAGGCTATTATTTTACTGATAAACATCTTTACATACATGTAGACTTTAATAACAGTCTGATACATGGGACAGACTTACCACAGCAGCAACAACTCTCCCCCACGGCCTCCGCGTTCTTACCGAACGTGTAGCAGGGGATAATATAGGTAATGATACATATTCCAAAATCATTAAAACACCCAAACAAACTGTTACTCCATTCGCCAGACATATTGCACACAAAAGTTAACACCGGGAATTTTTGTTTCAATTAATTACTTCCTCCGATGTACATATAGTCACGCGCAACCCCTGTCACGAGATTGGATGTACTTGTGCAATATGTAAGATTTAAATTTTATCTGTTCTGACCGAGATAGTCTATATTATGCTGAATAAACCTCCTGCCTTTACAACGAAACATGTGCAGCATTTACATGAAACTTAATTGATCTATTGTCACATATGGTCAACGAAGATTTGTGGCGGACTATAGGGAGCGTTATATAAAGTCAATACCTGTGTAGTTCTGGGACAAAAACTTGAAGAAAAAAATTAAGAAATTTGAATGTTTAAGTCTTCTTGGTACAATGTAGGTTTTGCGATTTTTTCTTCAAAAAAATTTTTGCTCATTAATCTAAGTAGAGATTTAGTCTGTTTATATGATATACCATCTATCTACCCCCTCCCCTTTTTTTCTTTGCTTGTCTCGTTAAATGACTGTCATCGATTTGAATGTGTGTCATACGATTTCGTTTTGACCTTGATAAATTAAAATACCGAGAAAAATAAAAAAGAAATTCATTGAGTCATCCCGAGAATTTAAAAGCAACGATACAATGTACAATTGCCTGCACATGTCCCAGTTTTCAAAATAAGAGCAATAAGGAAAGGATCAAATAAATTTGAAATAAAAATAAAATAAATTATGAATTATTATTTTTTTATTTGATATAAAAACAAAATCTCAAACTATTGAACAATTGATGGATAATCACACCCATGAATGCCATTACATTTCCCTAAAATATTCGGTTGTTGATTTAGTTCGAAATAGGACTTACAATTGCTAGGAGTTGGAGAAAATTTAAAAAAGAAGAAGAAAGAAACTTTTTTTCTAGAGTTTGTAATTATATCTAAATTAAAAAAAAAAACGGGTGAAAATGTAAATTATTGTGTAAACAGAGAGTTATACTGTTAAAAATTTTCAGTAAAATAAAAAAAATGTCTATAAATATTCATACATGTATATGATATATTAGAATGTACACGTGTTTCTAAATAACGAATTCTCTGAGTTGTAAAGAACTCTTCAATTTTTTTTTTTGAAATCGTGATGGAATTGATCAACCCGGAAATGTGGAATTTCCAAAGTCTAAAGGACACTTTAAGTCAATGGCCGCATTTCAAAATCCAAATCAGCACTCAGAGCTCTTTCAAACAACAAACGTGATTATTAGCACCAAGTAAAACACTAAATAAATAGCGACCATGAAAGTTTAATAATGAATTATTTGAAATATTAAGGTAGTACAAAATAAAATACCCGTGAAATTTGTTTCAACTAATTTCTCAAATACGAAAGCCCAATAGAAAAAAAAAGAAAAGAATGATATATCACTGTTATATCAATATCCATATTCAAAATGATATTTTTTATTTTGTTATATTTTACAAAAAATTAAAGAATCCTATTTTCCTTTACAAAAATTTGAAATTTTCAATCAAAATTTGTTTATGACAATTAGTAATTTTAATTCAAAAATTTATTTTTTTTTTGTAGAGGACACTATATATATTGGTCATTTGGGAGCCAACACTCTAAAATCTAAAATGTGTTTATGCCCTCTACATCTATGTGATATGGCAGTCTGGTATTAAATGCAAAGTAACTTGATTCATTTTTCCATGGCACCTGATCCCACCTCTGATGTGTTTGTTCTGCTCCTATTTTGTATTGTTTAATGAACTTTTGATCGAGCTTGAATATATACTGTTCGTTATCTCCATATACATGTAGTTAATTACAGTAGAGATCCGATATTTGGACATATTTATAAGGAGTCCCCATTCTTTATATTCATTAAGGGTCAAGGTCATTTTTAGAGATCAAAGGTCAAGATTTTATCCTCTCCTGATTCTTTTGATTTTTTTTTTTGCCTTGAATAGATTTTAAATCGTCAAAATATCCGTTCAATGTTCCTCATTTTAACACATTTCTAGGTTCCATTTCCCGGGTAATGTATGTTCTATGTTTTGATCACATTTCACTTACAGATGTGTGCCAAAAGTGAAGACTTGACGCCGATTTGCTAATTTGTTTAGGCATGCTACAGATGTATATGTACGGGCATCTAAACTACATTTTGTAAAATCACTGAAAACAGTTCTTAACAGATCATACCACAAATTTCTTGATTTGTTGTAGTTGATAAAAACGTGTTATGTAATTTTGTTCTGCAACAGCTGCGACCATTAATTCCAGTAATAACAAACAAAGAAAGACATTTTATTGTTTATATTTATATCTGTTTAAATAATCATTTAAAGAAGGATTAAAAAGTTTAATTATTGTATTAATGATGCGAACGTCTTCATACGTTCCATTGATGGAACAGCCACTGATCTGTACAGGGGACATGCCTAATGTAGTTCATGCAGTGATTAACGCAATGGGTTTTCTTAAGAAATAAAGGAGAAAATATTCAGTGGATGTAAATATTTACCGGTATCTGATAAGAAAGGTATATTTCAAACTATGTGTGCAAAAAATATGCCGTTGAATTTCTTTTATATTTTATATAAAGAAAGATTTTGTATCCTGGAAAATATTTCAAAGTTTCAAAAAAAAAAATATGAATGAATGGTTTTATTTAAATTGTAAATAAAGAGCCTATGTGGGAATCTGGTCCGGGGTGGGAGGGGGTGTCCCCCCAAAAAAGCTAATATATGGATTTATCCCTCAACTATTTACACAAGATACATGTATAGCTTCGAATTTTTACTTGTGCCCCCCTCCCCGAATTAGCTTCCTGTAGGCATATTTTGTAGAAACATTGGGATCGGGGTTAATTTTGAGTAACTAGTTATCTCTAATACGGTATCATTATGAAATTGTTTTGATATTATTTAAGAATAAATAAATGCGCACTACCTGGTTCTTCATTTTACAATTACCGGAAATGAGAGAATGCTACAAACAATGTCAATGGTAAAATCTTTCTTATCATTTTCTCCTCATACATCTTTGCAAATATGTTAAGTGATTGCCACATTTTTATTCAGCGTAAAAAGATTTACATAACCCTATTTCTTTGCCGTGAATTAGTGGAAACACAAGAATTTTTAATTACTAGGATTCTATTTTTCAAGTCTTCTGCTTCACTTTCACTTACTGTCTGACTTAGACTGAGTATAAACATGAGGGATTTTTCGTGTTTATTGTGCAATGTTGTGTATTATCATTAAGCTATCGAACCCCCTTCCCCATCACTGATCAGTCAATGAATAATTTTTGATGAATTTCAGAAATCTGTAAAAATTAACTTAAAGGTACTTGGACACAGATTTGAAATTATTTTCTCTATAATATTACGACTTATATATTTTAATAGCATTTCACACAAAAATTAATTAAAAATCTTATTTTGTTTAAAAGATATTGAAATTTCAAATTTTTCGGTGGGTTTGATTGACATATCCTTGCACTCTCACAAATTTAATTTTGTTCTTAATCCTTAGGAAAAGTGGCAATCTCGTTTTGTATAAATGAAAAATATTAATACTATAATCCAGAAAATTCAGAGTAGACACGTTCGAAAGCAAAACAAACACACAATATATTGTCAGTCCGTGCAGTTGTGGTAAGCAGACTGTGACGATTGAACGCACCCGGTGAATTCTAAATATAAACAATAACAGAACTCGAGCCCTGTTTACAAAAACTGTGTACATAACACGAGTGTGCTCGATTTGCTAAACTCTGTACGCATCTCTTAGTTCGGAATGACGATACTTGTGAAGGTGTTTTGCTTTCTAACATTTCTACTCTGAATAAAATTATTTTTCTTGATAAAAGTTTTAATATTTCTCATTAAAACACATCAAAATTGCCACTTTTCCTAAGGATTAAGAATAAGTTAAAATTTGTGAAAGTGCAAGGATGTGTCAATCAAACCTGCCAAAAAATTTAAAGTTTTAATAACTTTTAAATGAAATAAGACTTTAATTAATTTTTGTGTGAAATGCTATTAAAATATATAATTCGTGATAAGAAAAAATGAGAAATTATTAACTTCATATCTGTGTCCAAGTACCTTTAAATAAACTAACTAAGTATATAGCTATGATGAGCAAGAGTACCTCTTCCAAAATTGTGATTTTTGTGGCCCCAGGGATAAGGGTTTAGGTGTAAGGGCGGGGCCCTATTGATTATATAGTGAAAATGCATTTATTCTTTGGAAATCTTCTTCTCTGCTCCTAGGAATTAATAAACTAACCAAGTACATAATTATGATAAGCAAGAGTTCCTCTTTCAAAATTGTGAATTTTGTGACCCCAGGGTTAAGAGGGTTCTGGTGTTAGGGCGGGGCATGGCGCAGGGTGAGTCGGTCGTTTTATGACATCTCACCCACAAAATAAATCTAACTGAATTTAATCTATTTTCTCTTCAATAGGTTCATCTTAGAAAATATTTTCAAATGTAAATATATCTTAAATGCGTTTTTTATCATCCTTTACAATACCTTTTTCCCCAGTTGCCATTTTGATGATCTAGCTTGTACAGTTTTTCTCTGAAAAAAAGCATATTTTAAGACAATAAGTGTAAAATAATTGAAAATGAATGTTTTAAATATAGATGACAATATAGGAGCAGAGAAAACACGCGGACCTCCAAAGCATAGGAAGTGGGATAAGGTGTCATGGAGTAGTGAGCATCCCCTTCCGACTGGTCACACTCGCCGTACGCGTGTGCTTCTTATGATGATCGGAAAATAATGAAAAAATATGTCCTGGATTCAGTGTATAAATAATTGACTAGAAAAATGGAATAAAAATACGTCATTCAGCATTTGACTCAATGATAAATTGAATTGTATTTGCTGACAAGTTTATTGTATCGACCAAAGAAGTAACAAAATGATTACTCAAAACGATACTATAAAAACCCTTGTGTCAGAAACTTGTTTGTCAATAATTTGCCACGTTTTGAAAATTGTTCATACGTAGAGTGTGCTCTTGCATAGTGAATCAACTGAGATATATAAACTCTATATGCAGGTTATGAAGATATAAGGAAAATTGATGATAAAAAAGTTAAAGTCATCACTTTTTTTCTCAATTTCACCAGGATTTCTCATTTATCGACATACATGTAAGAGTGAAAATCACCATAGATAGGTATAGTTTATAGTTAACTTAAGTAATATATATGCTACTTCGATGTCAACTGAAGTAATAACAAAAAAAATAAAATGCACGGAACATCTTATGATCTTGCAGACAACAACTCAAAACACCAGCATCAGTGACACTGTAGATCACTTATCTTCGTGACACCATTGTTTTGTAGTGAGTTTACGTACTTTACAGCTTTAATAGAATTATGTAGAAAATAAAGTATTTTCAAGGAATTCAAAATGAAACCACATGAAAAATTGTCTTGCTATCTATATTGAATTTGACATTATTTTAAAGAAGAGGCCAGGAACATACAAATTACTGTTTCCTGATGAAAGACTGTTGGCAATATGTATACATTTTTTTGTCTGATACGGTTTTCTTAATTTTTCATTGTAAATAAAAAGTGTAAAATATGATTTTTCATCCTGTTAATCTACAAATTATGCCCCGGAACAACTTATTTGATCAAGCTTATGTTATAAAGAATCATTAAAAGTATAATTTCTTAAATTTGAGAATTCAGTAGGCACCTTGCATTTACTAGATCTTGACTTTAATCTATAAGCGAGACAAATTTTTCACGAATTGTAGTTATATTAGAGAGAGAATAGAATTTTAGCGAGCACATTGCCTCGCATTATCAACCAAAAATTAAGTTATTCCGTAGAAAAAAACAGAGATTGCATGTAGATCAATTTAATTTTGAAAAAAAATGTTAAAAATAAAGCCTAAAATTGTGTTACATCATCACATTACCACTGAGTGTTACATGTAATTCTTCAAAATCGGAATAGGCTCAAGAAATGATCACTTTTCATCAAAACTTTCATATTTATTTTTTTTCTAGTTTCCATGATTTATCTAAAAGAATTAATTAGAACATAATTTTTATGTTATTCAAAATTACAAATGGGTTGCGCCAAAATTCTGAAAACATTTTAATAATCTATATTCATATGCCTGTTCCCTTCACTTATTTTCTTTTCTTCAATCATCCAAACAATTATCTAGCTAAGGTGTAAAGAAAGACCTACTCGTTGCTTGCAACGAGCATGTATTTAAAGTATTGCCCTTGCAGGTACCGGTATCTGAGAAAGTCTTAATTAAAATTGATGTCAGATATCTAACTTCTAATCATGGCATGAGTATAAATATGCTTAAATGTAGAAATAATTTCTTTCGAACTACAATAACTATTAAAGCGAGATTCCAAAATACAGACTGTGTATTTTACTACAGTACAGTGAAAGAAATACTACGAACATTATTCTTTAATATTTAATCCTGCAACATTAACAAAAACTCAAACATACCAATTAAATGTAATTTAAAAACCAAGAAAGACAAGAGGAAGAGGGCAGTAGCTTTTTCCATCAAGTGTTTTTCATTTACATGCCTGAACTCTGTCTCAGTTGATGTCGGACAAAAGACCGACTCCTTGGTTGCAACGAAATTGCCTTTAGTTTATACGTTTTTAATCGAAAAGGTTTACGATAAGTTTTTTTAAACTATTACAAAAAGCAACTGAATTGTTCGCAAAACGTACACAATAACAAAATCTACGTGTATCAGGGTCAAATTGCTGCATTACACATTCTTTAAAATGTCTGCTTGATATATGTGGATTGTTTATCCAAAACTACGAACTATTTTAATGTTTTTTTTGTCCTACCCCTTGAAAAGTGGGGGACATTAATCTGGGTCTGTCCGTCCGTCCGTCATTCTGTCTGTCTGTAATTCTTTCGTTTCCATACGATATCTCGAGAACCCTTTGAGCTTTTGCAATGAAATATTGCATATCAACTCCCTATGGAATAAAGAAGAAGCCTATTGATTTTGAGGTCAAAAGGTCAAAGGTCAAGGTCATAAATTCGCAAATTCTGTCTGTATAAAAACACTATCCTTTCCGGGCGATCTTTCAAGATGATTTTGAGCTTTTGCAATGTAATTTTATACCAAAACTCCCTAGGACCTCTCTTACCCCTCTTAAAGTGTCCCGTCCCGTTTTTTTAATTAGTATTTATTGTATTACATGTCGCTATTTTTAGCACGGGGACATGAGGAGAGTTATTACGTATAAAACAGTTCTCGGTGGCCTTTATATTCTTATTACATGTATTAGAACTGTTGATAAAGGTTAAATTAGACACCATTCATTGTGTAAAATTTTTACAATATCGAAGTTCAACGTTAATACTTAGTATATACATGTATGTGACTTCATCTTTGCATATAATTTGGATCTGTTCAAAGATGTTCCTTGGTCTAGTGGTATGCCTCTCGCTTCATGCGTGAGAGGGCCCGGGTTCGCATCTCTGCCGATCCAATTTTTTTTTTTCGAAATACATTTTTTTACTTAATGATAGTATCTAGCATGTGATATGAAAAATATATGAGGTCTGGCTCGTACAAACTCATAAAATCATCGTTACTGTGTAATAGATATTACATATAAAGAATCTTCTATACACATAATCAAGAATAAGCAATCAAATCTTTATAAATTATCCATAATGGCATATTTTATTTGCTTCAGTATACATGTATACATTTAATAATTCTACAAATTCAGTCAAGGGGATCAGACCCCCTCCTCCCCGAACTGCGCATGGTTTACTTTTTCCTTAAGGGGGGGGGGGACACGAATTCTCTGAATTAGCTTGTTTCATTTTTCTTTTGACCCGTCTTGTAGATACTAGATACATCTTTGAAATTTTGTATATTGGTAGCCTATTCACGAGTCCAACATTTGTCTTCATAATCTTCCGTTCTATTGGTGGTTATGCTAGAATGTGCACATTGGGCATTAAGGCGTCATTTTTCATTACCTGGATGAAATAATTCTTCATTGATACATGTTTTGAATAAAAGGTTTTAAAAGTTTAAAACTTTGTCTTGATGGTTGTTTTTAGAATAGTTATTCTTTTCTATAATTATTTTAATAATCGTGCCTAAAATAAGTAAGAAGATGGGGAGATAAGGCGGGTAGCATGCCTATAGTGTCAGGTATTTAGATATCACATTTGATATGTATATTGAGTATTTAAATCTACTTCTCATTATTGAAATTAATGAAATTATGGAAAAAAAAAACATTTTCATAGAGAAAAAAATCTCTTAAACATTTCATTTCTAAAAAAATATTAGATTGTATATCTGGGATTCGAATCCCCAGTAATAAAATACCGAAGTATCATACTGCTTTGAGACAAACGAGCTACCCACTGCACAACATGGCTCACGACGACTAGGGGCATTTAAATCATGTTTGTGATATGACCCTTGACTTAATGGACTTGAAGTATTTCTCGGAAAGATGCGAATGTTTTGTCATAAAAGTGTACTTTTAAAGTGTAGTGGGTCTTCGCTCCATTTTTAATGTTTATTCTATCGCAAAATTTAAAGATAATCTTTCAAAAAAAAAATGGAGCGAATTTAAATGAAAATATTGAAAATTTTGTTCTAGTATGAAAAAATTATCGTTTTTGTTCTTTTAAGTCTGTGTATGCTTTTTCATAGGCAAATATTTGCAGTCTTAGTGAGAGTTCTGTAATTTATAGATTGCAAATGACTCAGTTGAAGGGTCACGGACGCAGTTGCAGCTTGAGTTATCTAAAACGATGTTAGGTCATCTATTTACTCAATCTAAAAAGACGAAAATGTATTATCTTGGTAGATAAAAATATTTCTAGAAACAAAAATGAAGCTTTTCTTGAAAACATCTGTATATTTAAGAAATAAGTATCATTTTGAAACATCTATTGGGATATAAATACGGGTTGGTCACGAGATTAAATTCCATAAAGCCCTAAGGGCTTTATGATTAATTAAATCTTGTGCCAATCTGTATTTATACATGTGGCCCGATAGATGTTTTAAAATGATACCTTATTACTTATATTTACATTTGTGACTTATTTATACTGTACATTTGCCTGATTTTGACTTATAACATGTGAACTGCGTTATTTTTCAAACCAAACGGCATGTATGTAATCCACTGAACACGCGTCGAACCTTTATGATGTCACAGAGAAATTACGTCGAAAGTTTATCCATACGCACATCTATGACCTCTTGACCCTGGACCTATATTTATACAGTTATAGATACACATTGCTTTCAGTAGTGTTATATAAAGGAAAACATTTACAAATGTAAATATTCATAGATATTAAGTGTTAAATGTCGGATTTTATGAGTGTAGTTTTGCAGACGCAGCAGTTTCTATACAGTGATATCCCGCTTTCTTTTGCGTAGGAATCACAGGTAACTTTTAGTAGCCGACGCTTCCTTCGCCGACAAAGCATCCTTGGAGGAGTCCACTGCTTACTATGAAAGGTGTCACAGGTTACCCCATCGCTAACAGATTACAAATACAAATTCTACAATGCATGGTCAGAAAGTATATGGATGTGCCCCCCCCCCCTTGACATCGCTTCTCACGGGCCTGCAAATGATGTTGTACTTTGGATGACAATAAAATAAGAGCACAGAATAATTTAATGTTAAGATCTCCCTCATACGTTTGTTTTTAATTGAAAAAAATAGTACTATCTTTGGTAGCAGAACCTATATAACTTCTTTTGGATTCGTTCAGAATATGTATTGAACATGCCATACAGCTAGATTAATCCGTAGTCATCGTTGCATCATCGCCACAGCGAGCTCGGTGTATTCCCACTTAGCCAACATTTTGAAAAAAATACAGGTAAATCGGGTATGGGACACATGTATAAGTAGAGAACAAATAAAAAAAATTACAGGTGAATAAAATATTTATTGATTTTAGTCTATATTAATTTCAGTCATGTTTTGAAGAACAGTTACGTCAGAAAATCAAAATTGAAAAGGTCTTTCTAGTTATTTTATATAAAGAAAGTTTGTTATTTGTTTTGTAAATTATAGATATCAAGAATTTAAAGCAATAATCCGTTTATTTTTCGACTTTACATTTAGTAAACAGAATAAAATTCAGTCAATTAAATAAATTAAGTTCAAAATTGGTGAGAATTTATATTTGAACGTAAATTACATATATCATGTACATCAACTCTTAATCTCTTTTCATATTTCATAGCTTCGATATGCCATACCTGTATAAACAAGAAACTTGTGAATTTAGATATAATTCTTATAATTCATATAAAATAAAAATGTATAAAAGATTAAGTTTATAAATTGTGTATATTTTTTCCTTCTTTTATTGTTTTAAGGATGAAAAACACAGAATATGCTGCAACATGTCTTTTTTAATACTACATATATTTAAAGATTCTAGAAACCTTTGAATAGTTTGATATGTAAGCAAAGACCGTGTCATGCTTTGTTTACATGGAATAGATATATTAATATACATACATCTTGTATCGTATGTTCCTGCAAAACATATTTTTTCAATAAAGAAGTGAATTCTTAAATATGATAAAACAGTTTCAAGTGATTTTTAGCTCACCTGACCCAAAGGCTCAAGTGAGTTTTTCTGATCACAATTTGTCCGTTGTCTGTCGTCGTCGTCGTTGTCGTCGTCGTTGTTGCCTTTTCACATTTTCGACTTCTTCTCAAAAACCGCTAGGCCAATTTCAACCAAACTTGCCACAAAGCATCCTTGGGTGGAGGGAATTCAAGTTTGTTCAAATGAAGGGCCAGGCCCTCATTAAAGGGGAGATAATTGGGAATCAATGAAAATTTGATGGTATGTTTTAAAAATCTTCTTCTCAAGAACCACTGACCCAGGAAAGATGAAACTTATGGGGAAACATCCTCAGGTAGCGTAGATTCAAGTTTATTCAAATCATGATCCCCGGGAGTAGGGCGGGGCCACAATGGCCGACCAAAGTTTTACATAGAAATATATAGGAAATTTCTTTAAAAATCTTCTTCTCAAAAGTAACAAAGCCATAATTGATCATATTTATATGGAAGCATCCTCAGGTAGTGTAGATTCAAGTTTGTTCAAATCATGACCTCGGGGGTAGGGCGGGGCTACAATGGCCGACCAAAGTTTTACATACTAGTAGAAATATATAGGAAAATTCTTTAAAAATCTTCTTCTCAAGAATCACAAAGCCATTATTGATCATTTTTATATGAAAGCATCCTCAGGTAGTGTAGATTCAAGTTTGTTCAAATCATGACCCCCGGGGGTAGGGCGGGGCCACAATGGCCGACCAAATTTTAACATAGAAATATATAGAAAATTCTTTAAAAATCTTCTTCTCAAGAATAGCAAAGCCAGGATTGGTATTGGGACTACTTTTGGATTTAAATTATTAAATGATAAACCAATTTCTACTTTTTCCTAGCCACAATGCTCAGTTGAGCGATGTGGCCCATGGGCCTCTTTTTGTTTTTTAATAATTCAGTTGAAACTGTGTTTATGTCCCTATAACTGGTTTATTTCACTACACACACATCGGCATTTTCCCATTCCATGAGAAAAATCCACGATATCAACATGGAGCATATCTTTTTTTTTCTTTTTTTTGTGAGCATTCAGACTTTCCAAGTTAGGCATTTTTGATACTTTTTACACTTTTGTGAATAATTCTATGATGTTACTACTCTTATATCCAGGAATTTATTTACTTCTTTTGATCAAGCTGAAAATGAAATTTAGAAATGTTTCATGCATGGTACATGTACTTTTTTTTTAGTTATTCCAATTGATTTCTTTTTGTAAATTTTTTTTTAAATGCTGAAATGATGTATCTTTGTGGCGGATTTGATGCTTTGCATCAATTTAACTTGTAAAATACATAATGTAAGGTCATTTGATATCACCATTTAAACCTTTTTCATTATTTTATCAAATAATATCAAGGCTAATTAAATGACTCCTTTTTCTTTATTGACCTTGTGCTAGCATCACAATTTACCATCGTACCTTCTTGTTCGCTTGAAATGCTACTACAAGTATGTAACAAGAAGTTACGGTTTAGGCTTTATTGTGCCCTAAAAATTTAATGTTCTAAAAAAGTCATGAAATTGGCTTTACCAAGAGTTAAGTAGATGAAAATGACAAATCATTAAAGAAAATGGCATGAAGTAGGACCGTTCTGGAAATATGACGACATTAATTTGGTACATTTATAAGTTTAATGCAAAAAAGCCTCAGAATGTTTCATTTCTCCTTTAGATAATAGTGTCTGCCACCGTCGCCCAGTTTAAGTTTTTAATCACATATCTTAAAATCTTTGTGGGCGACGGTGGCAGAGTATGTTTTCTGAAAGAAAATTAAACAAAAATTGATGTCTTCTGGACCATTTTAAGAAAATACGGGAAAATGCATAAGTTAATGACGTCACAATTAGCATTTAGGAGGTCATATTAGAAAAACGATTTGTTTATTCTTATTGCATGGTATTCCTAAGAATCAGAAAGAATGAATTTTAATTTCTTATATCATTTTCATATTTTAGAAAAATACAAGGCATAATTTGTATTGAAACTGTACCTTCTTCTTTCTCTGAATGGTACTTGTATACAAGTTTAACACAATCTGATTTAATCAAATCTTCAATTTTTTGAAACAGTTGTAGGTAAAATGCAAATGCAATATCAAGTCAAGTTAAAATAATTGTCGTAGTATCAGCTTTTATGTATAAAGCTATAAGGCAATCAAGCAATAAGACCAAAAGGCACATTAGTATGTAAATGTATAATCACTGACGCAGAACAAACGGGTGACAAAAACACTATTCATTCTATTATACCTACGAACATAATTCTTCCGATTTAAAACTAGGTTGAACAGCCCCAGGTATGAAATTCAATGCCGCATGACATTCGGCGTCATAAAAAGAAACAAAAAATAAACAGCAAGAAAAAATGTTCTTTAAAAACTGGTCAGGCTTCCTTCGATTAATTCAACATTGTCCCAATTGTATATTGTAACACATACATTTATATGCAAGCGATAAAATGGGAAGGGGTAATTAATTTTTTTCAATTTCCTTGATTATTTTCAGCTTAATGTGGAATCTGGAAATAAATTGTACCAAAAGTTGAAGAGAAGGAGAATTATGTAATTCTAATTCAACGTGCATACTCTTCTTATAGCAAACAAATAATGCTCATGACGTCGCAGGTTCAAATCCCAATAACCTCAAATGTATTGGGTAGACGCTGTGACACCCCTCTTTTTACAAAATTGAAATAAATGTTGGAATTTCTCCCATCTGTGGAGTATAGAGTTAAATGTATTGAATGTTAAGATACCTTATATATACTCAAGAAATGACTTTAAACTACATATATCTTATATTTTAATAAATAAGAAGATGGTTCAAGAAAAATATTTCCATGTACATATATACATTTATTCTGAAATGACCGGTAATCTTAAATTGTTTGTATTATAAAAAGCATGAAATATTGATAAAAAAAATCGTATATCTGTACATGAACCACTTTCTAGGTCATTATGACCACGTCCACCTGTTTATATACATGTACAACATGTACACCTACGTGTTTATTTTACATTTACATTAATAAAACTAGATGCTGTCATGAGACAGTAATACCCGCACTTAGGTGTTTGCCTCTAAATACACGCTCCTACGTATTGGGCGACTTTCCAAGGAAATAGTCAAAATAATTCTATAATTTACATGTATTAATCAAATTGATTATGAAATTCTCAGACCCTGTGACCTATAACTCAGAACGTCTTATAATTATTTTACACATGCTTAATTCATTATATACCAGTCTGAATTTTATTAATGATGTAAATTCATGCACGGATCTGTCGGGGGGGGGGGGGGGGGGGGTACCCCCCCCCCCCCCCCTGGAATTTACAAGGTTAAAAAATGTATACACTAAAACAAGGAAAAAGTTACAATGGACCCCCCTTGGAAAATGCAGATCCCCCCCCCCCCCCCTGGTAAACACGAATATGTGTAAAATAGGTATGAAAAGTTAAACATTTGCGGCAAAAGAAGTCACCACTACCCCCACCCCACCTCCACGATATAGGTTTTTGACGTTAGGGTGAGATTTACTTTAGGTTTTTTTTTATTGTCAATTTTTGGGATAGGATATTTTTTTTGACTAGGGTGGACCCCCCCCCCCTGGAAAAAAATTCTGGATCCGCGTCTGAAATTAGATTTTGATATATGTTTTGCTCATAATAAGATAAGATAAGATAAGATAAGATTTATTAATACCAATTTGGGGCCCATCAGGGCATACAAGTAATAAGGAAAAAAAAAAACATACAAGCAGAAATTCAAAATTGATAGCAGTAACTAACAAAAGATAAATGATGTTACAGCAGTTGGGGATTACAACATACATAATCAATATACTGTAAATAAAAGTTTGTTTAAAGTATTTCTATATATTACTCTTTTGTATTTATTTGTTTCTTTGTTTAACATTGCATAATTTGCTATTTCTTATTTTAAAGATATTGATTAAAAAATTACCCAGCTTGATAAGCAACATGTCATCTTCATTAGACATAATCCATAAAAATTTTTCTTTATTTGTTAAAGTATAGAAATTTTTATTACTTTTAGCAATAATATTAAAAAAGTCATCTCTATCATGCTTATATAATGGACATTCAATCAGTGAGTGTATCTTTTAAATTTACTACCCCCCCCCCCCCCCCCCATTCGACACCACAATCACACAGCACATACTTTTTGGAATAGGCTAGATGGAAAAGGTTTGTTAAAATTTAATATCGTTTGTAATGAATTAATTTAAAATTTGTTCTTGTACTATACATGTGAACATGTAAATTTCTACATTACATCACGTTGCGTCACCCATTATGATATTTATAGATTAAACACCATTTGGCACACCTCGGCCGATTCCCACTTCATCTGATAAGGTGACGGAATCGACGAAAGTTCGCCAAAATGGCACATGGTTGCAGTCTGGTGTGCATTGGATTAATTCATTTTGTGTTATAATTGGATTTATATTTCATGAAGTTTACGAGACACAGGGGGTCGGTAAGTAGAAGTCAACGATTAGGTTAAAGTTTAAAAACGGTCAAAGATCATCCCATGCCACACTAGACGAATTTCATATTGTGAAGTTATCTCCCGTTGTCGATGTGACATTCAGTTACTGCCAAAACTGGTGCGGATCCAGAATTTTTTTCGGGAGTAGGGAGGGGGGTTCACATCTCAGTCAAAAAATTCCAGCCCAGAATTTCGTGACAAGCAGGAGAAAAAAATGAAAACAAATAAACAAACAAAAAAACAATGATAGTGAGGTCAATGTTTTCTAAGTTTATAGCTATAGGGAGAGGATGTCAAGACTCATTTTTTACTTGCTACAGTATATAGTCTTGTTTAAATAACAAAGCAAATGCCAGATGTGGGGGGGGGGGGGATTCCAATCTTCCTACCCACTTCCCTGTCCCTGAAATAACAATCTATTTTGTGATTCCAGTTTAATAGTATATTTTTTTTCCATTTGACTAATTATTATACATATTTTGTTTCTTGTGTTTATAGTATGTCTGTCTATAAGTCTGCAAAAATTAAATCCTACCTTGCCCATAAGTTTTAAGTGGGATGGGCAATACATATGGCTTCCACATTTTATAAATTTATTTCTTGTGACAATTTAATAAGACCTTTTATTTGGGTACCATTAATTTTTACCTCTGATCGCTTGACATGTGATACACATTTTTACAAGAAAAATACCAAACTTTAAACTCTGCCTAATTTTTGATCAGTAGGTGCTAGGGCTTTCATACTTATCATGACATATTGTATTCATTTTGAACTGTCAACAGGTATAAATATGTTTGACCTTGACCCTAGAGTTTGAACCACTTAAAAAAAATTAACCTTGGCAATTAACTTTTGAACAGGAAAAATTACTTATTTCACATGTGCATTCCTTGTGACAAGACTTTCTTCTGATACCAACAATTTGAACCCTTTGACCTTGACCTTTGAGTTTGACATATATTTGAGAAACTTCAACCTTCGCCATAGTTCCATACAGGGACATCAGTGTTTCACAAACACATCTTGTCTTCATTATTATTTGGTGGTGTCTCCATATGAGGGAAAAATTCCCGAGAGAGAGATGTATTCAACAAACAAACAAATTACTAAAGAAAATATAAAACATAAATATGTTGGTCATGCATATCTCTGCATGAAAAAAACAGCTTTTCAAATACTGCAACCATATTGTAACCCTTTCAAAACACTCATTTGAGCTTTTCTGGTTTCCTTATCATATAATGTCTGTCGTGACGTGTGGTCCATCTGTTTGTCTGAAAACTTTTTACATTTTTAACTTCTCTAGAACCACTGGGCCAATTTTACCCAATTCATATAGAAATATGTACATTTGTATGTCAGACTGTCCATCTGTCTCAAAAAATTTAATCTTGGTCATCACGGTCATATCTACTGAATGAGAAGAGACAAGGCATTCATATTAAACTTATTAATAGTATATTTACCTGTGAGAATGGCATGGGTTTTTTTTTTTACATGTGACCTAGAAGTTTGACCTACTTGCAAAAAAATTAAATTGTTATAAATTCATCATTTTGAAAGAGAAAAGTTAGGGCATTCATATCATAATGCATGTTTATTATTACCTGTGATAAGACCTTTCCAAATACTTTTACACTGTGACCTTGACCTTGAAGCAATCAAGCCTAACCTACTTTTCAAAAATGTTGCATTTGCTTATAACTTTTGATTGAGATGAGATATGACTCTCACATTTGACATGTACATTAAATACTCATAAGAATTCAAGGTGTTTCCCAGCATGCGATGCTTTTTTACCCTTTGACGTTGATGTTTTACATAATTTTCAAAATATTTAACTCTCCTAAAAGATGATTAGGCTTCTGAGTAACATTAAGGAGGACTTCAGGGAAGACAGGGCTTTTTGCACAAAAAACGTCATTTTTCCACCCCCATTTGACCCCCCGGGGAAAAATCAAAATTCCGAAACCTTACTGTACATCTACATGACCCCACCAACCATCTCCCAAAAGATGATTAGGCTGCTGAGTAAAATGTAAGAGGAGTTTTTGAAGACATTAAAAACGTCATCTTTCGACCCCCATTTGACCCCCCAGGGCAAAATCTAAATTCTGAAACTTTACTGCACATTTACCTGACACTACCAACCATCTCCCAAAAGATGATTAGGCTACTGTGTAAAATGTAGAAGGAGTTCAGGGAAGACGGGGCTTTTTGCATAAAAAACATCATTTTTCGACCCCCATTTGACCCCCCGGGGCAAAATCAGAATTCCAAAACTTAACTGCACATCTACATGACCCCACCAATCATCTCCCAAAAGGTGATTAGGCTGCTGAATAAAATGTAAGAGGAGTTCAGGGAAGACGGGGCTTTTTGCATAAAAAATGTCATTTTACCCCATTTTGACCCCCCGGGGCAAAATCAAAATTCCGAAACCTTACTGCACATCTACATGACACCACCAATCATCCCCCAAAAGATGATAAGGCTGCTGAGTAAAATGTAGAAGGAGTTCAGGGAAGACGGGACTTTTTGCATAAAAAACATCATTTTTCGACCCCCATTTGACCCCCGGGGCACAGTAGTTACTTCACAAACACATCTTGTTACCCCTTGACATTAATTTTTTACAGAATAATTTTAGAATCTTTGAGCCCTCCTAAAAGATTATTAGGCTTCTGAGTAACATTAAGGAAGACTTCAGAGTAAGACAGGGCTTTTTGCACAAAAAACGTCATTTTCCGACCCACATTTGACCCCCCGAATGTAGAAGGAGTTCAGGGAAGAAAAGTGTGACAGACGGACATGAGTAACAACAATATACTCGAACTTTCTTTAGAAAGTGCGGGTATAACCAGAAAACAATCAAGGCTACTGAGACACCATCACAGCCATGTCCCTGAAGTCCTTTACGACCAGGATTCAGGGATATAAGGCACCATAAGTGAAGCAGGACATGTTTTTATTAATTTTTTAAATTGTAAACAGGTGTGTGGAGTCCCCATCACGTACACGTTTTTAATCAAAGTGAGAAAATGTCGCAGCAGCGGCCCTTCACTTCATAGGAAGAAGAATGGATTTATGAGTCTTGCCCCAAAATGGCGGCTAAGGGACATAACTTTTTAAAAAATTTAAAGTGTGGATTCAATTATTAGAGTACAAAAAAGGATGAGATATTCAGTTGCATTTTAGAAAAAAGCAATAATTCTTTATTTATAAAACATGCTGTTTGTCACAATTTTATCATGAGTCAAAAAGATTTTTTTTGTGGTTCTAACTAAGGATGTAGGCTAAAGCCTTGTGATTATAGTTGCAGCATTTCAAACAGTGTTTATACATGCATTTTCTTGATGGTCAACCAGTTTTAAACTGTAATCAATTTCACAATGATAATTTGTTCTAAGATAATCACCATGCTTCAAATGCTGTAAAAAAAATACTAATTTAAAGGCAAAATCAAAATTTAATTTGCAAAGATGAAATGGGAAGTAGACCTTAAACTGCAATTAAATCACAAAAAGCAATTCTGACATATAAACATGATTTAATAATATACAATTTCTAACAAGAGTTTCTAAAATTTTCCATGCACAATAATTTGCATACATGCCATGATAATTTTCACTTTCTTTTCAAGCAAGTATCTTCTAATTTTGCAAAATTTCCTTTTCAAACATACTTAGTATAATTCATTTCAACTCCCTCCCCCCCCCCCATAAAAAAAAGGAAGACATGTGTATCAATATCAAAGTAATGCTTCTCCCCAGTGAAATTTATGCAATGTATAGTAACATTGATTACACAGTATGTACATGGTATGACAAATTTTCACTCTTAATTTCATATGAGAAATACAATTTACCATTGACTAAATTCAAGATGTTTTCAGCTTTGAATATTCTTTTCTACCTGACTTAGTTCTTTGACTCATTATCAGAAAAAACAAAGAGGGAAATAAAGTCCTTATAATTATCACAAATTTATGAAGCAAAGGAGCTAACAAAATGTCATTTTCTCCAAATTCCACTGCTTGTCGTATCCTATAAGCAACTTTCTCTGGGTCCATTCCACTGGCTGTAGTACTGTCCATTTCTGAAAAAAAGTAATAAGTTAAGGCATATGCTTGGTACACAGGCACTTGTTTATTTTTTGACCCATAATATAATAATATTATTATACTATGGGTCAAAAATTTATTACAGAAAAAAGTGCCTGTGGCTTGGATCCTCATTCAGTCACCCGCATGGCGCACCCGTTAGAGCATCTTCTCTAGAGTCGCGAAGTAAGGAGTTAATTATCCTTACGTCACGGGTTCGAATCCCACTGTGGGACGTGGAGACTGGTCCTTCGGATGAGACCGTATAAACCGAGGTCCCGTGTCGCAGTAGGTGCTGGCACAAAAAAGATCCCTCACTTCTCAATGGCCCTGAGTGCCGAGTATAGACAAAATTTGTAGCTCTCCACCGGCAAGTGGTGGCGTCTTCATATGAGTGAAAAATTCTCGAGAGGGACGTTAAACAACATACAATCAATCAATCTTATTCACATGTGTAGACTAAACATTCCCTGTATATCTAAGGCTATTTTAGTCCATGTCATTGAATTCAAAGTCAAAAGTTAATTACAGCCAATTTTGAAACATGGCTTGTTGTTAAAGTGATTCAATTTGTTGCTTGTGTGACTTATTAGGAGAAAATTGAAATGAACTAGACCAGGGTTTGAATCTGTGACACCTCTATCACTATCTCAACTGAACTCATATTCTAAAACACATGCCTGCCCTGTCCACCACATTCCTCCCTCCTTAATGGTTTCCACCCTCAACCCCCTCCCCCCAAAGACACCATTTGAAGGATCATTATTTCAACAACCTTGAAATTACTCTGTGGAAAGAAGTTTTATCTTAAGATTCATCTTTTCCAGCAGACTCTGTAATGAAAACACCATATTTTCATTATATTAATCATCTTGTTTTGGAAGGTGACTTGGCTTTTTAATGAAAATATTTTCTCTTCATCTAAGGATGCTTTGTGCCATGTTTGGTTTATATTAGCAGAACTGGTTCTAAAGATAAGTTGAAAATGTAGAACAGATTGACAACAAAGAAACATAACTTAAAAAGTTTGACCGCACCTCACCTCATCTGTTGTAAAGGTCAGCTATAAAAGCATGATAGATTTATTTAAATGTAATTATTAAGATCTTACTGTTGTATGATGATCCATCACCGCAAACTGCATTCTGGGATAGATTGGTCTGAATGTACCCAGGACTGACAACACACACCTGGATATTGTCACTGCTCACCTCAGCTCTTAGTGTGTCTAAAAAAGCCTGGAAAGCATGCTTGGAGGCTGCATCTATAAACAACAACTAGAAAGTATACACATGTCTAACATACAACATTGAAACAGTATTCACAAATATGCAGTAATTAAAGGACATGCATTCAGAGATAATCTTGAAAATAACATACAGGCAAACCTGGTTATCTCAAACTACATGGGACAGAGAAATAAGAATCCCATGGACCACAAGGCTCACCTGAGTAACTGGCCCTGCTGTTCTTCCCCAGATTTATCCTCTTATACATGTAATACCCTATCCTAACCCCCAGGGGTACAATTTGAAATTCAAATAATTTAGAATCTACACTTCCCACATTGTCTCAAGCCACGGTCCGGAGTCCGCATAAAGCTCTCTCTTACACGTGGCTGCTTGATCATAAAAAGTGTCGTAATCTTGAATATTTACGCCTCTCTATTGTGACATCATATTCAGTCAGTGGGAAGTTTTGTTTCCATCGCAAAAATTGACATCAAAAGTATACAAGGAATATTTCGTAAACTGTGATTAGATATTGAAAGGTCGTGATAAAGTTCATCATCCGACTATGCTTTACTGGCATTGGTCAATATTCTAATGACCTACGAAGAATTCTCTCCTCGTTCAACCACGGCCAGAATGGGAGAGGAGTGTACATTTTGGCCGTGGTTTGCGACAATGCACTACCCAAGGATTCTTCCATATAAGTCTTGCTTTTCTGGCCCAGTGGTTCTTAATTTTTTTCTTTATACAGTAAAATCAAATTTTTTTGGTTTGTGAAAAAAATGTGGGTTTAATGGGCCTTGGGGATTTAATTTTATGGATGAAAAACAATTGAAAAGTAATATCTGTCAGAAATAATGTACCTTTATTCCAAATACCATTGAAAGATATGTTGAAGTGATTTAGAAGATAAAACCCAATTATTCTATAAGTATTTTACCATCAATATCTCAAATCCCCAATTAAATCTGTACCTTAAAGTTTTCTCTTGGTCCCATCTAATTGAGATATGTTTTTACTGTATATGAAGTAAGGATGCTTTTCTTTCGCACATTCTATTAAAACCAGTCCAAGAGCATGCTGACAATAAGATTTTCACTCACATTTTTAGTACTGTATATGATAACTCTAATCAAAGTTTCAACTTACATGCTGATCTGAATGGAATGGCAATCCTTCCTTGAACACTGCTCACACCAACAACAGATCCACCTCCTTGTTGTTTCATATGAGGTAAAACCTCTGAAAAGTATACCAGGGTACATGTATTACTTAGGGTCACCTATTATTTTTCACAACATTCTACAGCTTTCCAATGAATAGGACTTGAATTTCTAACATCTTTTCTATGAAATTTGTATGAAAATGTCACTGGCCAAAGAACATTTATTCACTTCTAGGCTGCCTGAAAATGTCTCAGAATGTTAAGTTTTGTATGGAAAAATTTATGCATGTATTTCTGAAGTACTTCTCTGAATTCTGTGACCTTGAATTGTGTCTTAATGACAATTAATCAGGGTTATGCCATAGCCTATATTCATGTAAACCCTTAGAGCAATATGAATTTTGGAGGGACACAATAATTACAGACAAGTCTTATCGACTTCATATTGGGTGACCCTGTTCTTTTCCAAATTACTAAGGTTACAGCAGTTCTAAACATATTATTAAAGATAAAAGGAATTCCTCATAAATACGATCTTTTTTTTTGTAAGTTAGTTACCTTTAATTAAAGCAATTTGACCAAAATAATTAACAGCCATCACTCTTTCATCCACCTGTATCTGAGTACTGGTTATCTCCCCTCTGTAGCTGATCCCTGCATTGTTTATCAAAATATCTATCTGTCCAAATAATTTCAATCCCTTAGAAATATGTTCTTGCATATTTTTGTAGTCCATCAAATCCATGATGAGAATTTCTGGTGAAAATGTGTCTGGCATCTGTAAGCAAAATTGTCATAACTGATTATTATTATAAAGTAATAATAATTTTTTTTATTAGACAAATATTTTGCAAAAGTTTGCTTTGTGGCTAACACAGATTGGCAAAACCATTATTTTTCTCTATACCTTTGTTAAGAGGACAATGAGAATGTACCTGCTTCTGAATAACTTCCTCTCTCACTTGATTTAACTGCTCCTGATTTCTCCCTGCCATGATAACCTTACACCCAGCTTGATGAAATGCAGAAACACATGCTGAAAATAGAGAATATATTTCTTTGAAATATTTTTCTTTAAATAATAAATACATGTAACATTCCTTTTTTCAATTTAATTACTACAATATTATGTATTGTCTCAGCAGTCAACATGCTCAGTATTAGATATAAGATTAATTAACCTATGTTAAATTTGTTAAGATTATAAAAACAAACCTTTTCCTAATCCTGAGTTGGCTCCTGTTATTAGAACAACTTTTCCCTTTAAGTTTTTCCTTTTCTTGTGAGACAGGAAAATGTTTAAAATATAAAGTAATCCAAGTGGACAGCCGATAAAACTACATATCTGACTCCACGTCATCACTTAAGCTGCTTTAATTAGATCTGAAATAAAAACTTGAAATGATAAATGTTTACTTCTTTTTATAAATTTCACTTCAAGTAGACTTTCGATCTGCATTGCTCACAAATACATTTAACAAGATTCATCAAAACCTTAAAAAATTGTCCCAAAATACTGACTACTGGACTCTTAACCCAATCATAAGCCCATGGACTAAAGTGAGATATAGTCATGTCAACCCTATTTGCCCCCCCCCCCCCACACACACACACTTTGCAACCCCACCCAGTTGGGCATTTCTTTAACCAAATCTGAATTCTTGAGAACTATACATATTAATATTATAAAGAATTATAATGTAAGATGAATGGTTTATTCCCCGAATGGCTACTCGGAAAAAACAACAAGTAATTATCACACTCAATTAAGGGGCCCTCTAAGGGGTACAGGTAGACTTACCTGTGTAAATAATCTACCAGAATTTAAATAAAATAAAATGGATTTTTAAATCATTGTTTTTGTAAGAGCACTAGTATGAATAAATATTTTGTATACATATTTTTTAAATAAATAATTTTACAAGCACAAAACATACTAAAAAAAATATAAATTATCTTGAAGTTCTATTGTTCAGCAGCACTGATTTTCACATTATATATTAAACAGCATTGTTTCACTTTCATATCACACATATTTACAATATTTACATGAAAATATCTGAAATACAGAAGGCGGACCTTATATTATACTGCGTTTTAAGGTCTACCCTGTCCCTTTTTCTAGTTTTTTATGCTACGAGAAGTAAATTGTCCCAGCTCTAAAATCCTATTTCAGTGCTTACTTTCAATGAACATTTCATATATAGTAAAATTGTTTCTGGAAAAAAGCGGGGGCATCCCCCCCCACAATCCCCCTCTCTCAGATACTATTTGCCTGTTGGGTGAAAAAAGGAATCTGTAGTATTAATAATTATAAAATAGAGTAACTGAAGTTGGTCTTTATTTTCTATACATTTGATACACAAGGAGCATATGGAAAGATAAAGAAGAGGTTATCCCCCTTCTTTGACTAAGATGCATTTGTTGAAAGAAAGTTTCTCCAATCGATACTAAAAATATTCTTTATATTACTATCCCAAGTTATATTGGGTAAATACCTGAAACAACGCAATTTATGAAAAGTGAACCCAACAAATTCTTTTATGGACCAGATTGTATTTATTTTCCCATGTCTACAAAGGAGAATGACGGATGATTTTGAAAAGGGTCATTTAGGGACATCAGTAAATTTGTTTGATGTAATTGATTTAAACATATTTTATTGAGCACGCTCAATGGATTGGACACAGATTATACTGACTTACAGTTTTAAGGTCCGCCCTGTCATTTTCTCTTGGGCTCTGTTTTTATCTCGAATCGTCTATATTTATTATACAAATTGAAACAAACTTCTGTATTTTATGCTGATTTAAAAGAATATTTTAATAATTAAAAATGATAAATAAATGAAAAATTAGACAAAACTTTATAGAAACACTTTATTTATCATATATAAATATCTATATTATTTTAAGAAAAAAAATCATTTGTGTCAATTTATTTATAAGAGTTTGAAAATGTAGCACAAAAAGGGGATAATAACTTTGAAATTCTCAATCAATACTATTGAATAGTTTGGGAAAAAATGAATTAAAGGTACAATATAAAATTTACTTTTCTTAAATCTTAGTTTTATCTATTTATATTTATCTATTTTTTGTTTCAGTATATTTCCAAAAAGAAAAAAAAACTCCTTATTAAAATAAAAGTGAATGAATATATCTGATTTATAAAATATTGCTTATCCAGGTAAACACAGGTAAGTCTACCTGGGGAGGTCAACTTACCGCTACATTGCCAAAAATTTCAATCATAAGTGCTAATATAGGTACATTTTTCCGGCCAAAAACAACTCATTACCGCTACACATTAAATACTCCTTATAGGGCCCCTTAATATAAGTGTGATATATAATATAAATAACTCTGCACTTGTTGTTTTTTCCAAATGTAGCTTTAGCATAGTGTAAAAAAACATTTGGAACAGGAACACACCCTCCCCGTGAAGAAACAGATTTTTTGTACTGTACACAATTAGCGGTAATGATATTTTTTATGTAGCGGTAATGTAAGGTTTTTTGTAGCTAATGACTATGTATCAATTAAGTGTGATATATAATTACTTGTTGTTTTTTCCGAGTAGCCATTCGGGGAACACACCCTAAAACAGATTTTTTTGTATCAATTTACTTTGATCCTTTGTATAAGCTCTGTGGCCATTAAATTTAAACACCGCATACATGAAGATGCCCCTTCCTACCCCAAGGGGTCACAATATTATTAACATACTTTTGTCCAAAGTTACTCAGTATGATTTAGTATATATATGTCACAGGTGAGGTGGTGAAAAGTCAAGTCTCAACTTGGACTCGAACACAGGGCCTCTAGCATACTGTGCCAGTGCTCTAACCAACTGAGCTATTGAGACCCAATATATTGACTGACTTTCACGCACATGTGAACCCAGTGACATATATATATATATATATATTATATATATATATATATATATATATATATATACACATATATTTAGTTGCTTGTCAAGATTTTAATATGCAGTATATGTCAAAAAATTTACTGATGTGTTGACTAAAATATTTCAAATGATTGGAATAAATTTAACGATGATACATTAAAAAATGTAAACAAATCCTTTGATCTAATTTCAAAACATTCACTTTGTGAATAAAATTTTGTATAAATAATAAAAAAAAACATTTCAAACTTTCCAGCATATGAAATATCCCTTGTTTGTTATCAAATTCTTAAACGCTAAGAATGATGCCCACAAATGAAATCTTTCTTTCTTCTTGACCGTAAAAAATGGATTCTAGTATTAGCATGTCTCTAAGGAAACTTGCAGATCTATAACCAGGGACCTATATACTACTAGTATATAGGTCCCTGCTACAACTTAATCTCGCCATGTGTACTCCTTGAGTCAAACAGAAAGTACAACAGACATCAAAAGTGAAAGTGCAGACAATAGTCAAAGAACCGCAATGATGTAGTCTTTTCTTTCTCACTTCGATAATTTGAAGCTTTCTTATCATTTTTTGAGGTACCTTAAGATTAAATCCAACTCAAAAACAACATAAAACCTCATGAAACAGAAGTAAACTTCTGAGTAGCCAGGTAGAAATTTGGCGGAACCGGAATTTGCACAATGCGTGAAGAAGCACGAAATGAGTCACGACTGCGCATAATCTTTGTCAGGTTTTTTGTCGCAAGAAATCTGTTATTTCAAAAAAATGAAACAGAGGATTTGCAACCAGAAGGGCACTTTATTATGACTATGACAAGTTGTCAGCACATAACTGAGTACAAGTCTAAATATGGAACCAACCAATTTCGAATAATTCATGCATATTTTATCGCTACTTCATCGGACAGTGCAAGGCAAAGAAAGGTGTATTGTTTGTTTTGACAATGCCAATTACATTATAACCATTACTAATATAATAGCGAGAAAAGAAATTATGTTGGAAATAAGACAGAAAAATAATCTAAGACAAGATATATTATCCTCATTGTCTGGTAAAGTTTTATGTTGAGAAATAGAACAAGGAAATTATGTTGATCGAAACATATGATCATGATAATTGATGGATAAGCATGATTAAATTATTTTCCATTAATTTAGGGAAAGTCTGGGGTATGTCACACCTGCCGCTTCCCATCCTTCAGACTCCATGCCTGTCTGTATTGTGTATTTTTTGGCTGTTACACGACCAAGCACATCCATGAGCATGCATTCTCCAAGAATCACAATTTAGGTAATTTATCATATATATTTTAACTGTGTAATCAGTCTGCAATTTATATACATTCTGTAATAAATTATATGAAAGTTAAAGATCTATACATCATTTAATATGTTTATGTATCAAATCTCTTCCATTTTGTTCTTTACAGCTGCTGACATGACATATGGGACGATTTATTGCTTTGAATGTGGAGACTATGTTTATGACAAAGAACTGGAAAGCATTGCTCATATCCAAAATGAGAAAGCTGCCAAGTCTTTAGGTTTATTTTCATAATTATTTTTTTCTAATGATGCGAGTTATTTAATTTGATAATGTAAGAGTTTGAGATGATCAATTTACATTTAAATAATATATGAATTTTTCTAATCATTCATTTAATTGGTATGAGACTTTGCCTTTCTTAAAGAAAAACTAATTTGTAGAGTTTCATAATTTGATTACCTATTTTCTGTATATCTTTCTTTCTGACATTCTATTTCGTATCATAACAGGGATGAAAACATACAATTTCATAGCATGGGAACCAACTGATGTAGAGGTTGAAATTCTTAGACAGAATCCCAAGAGGAGAAAAGTAGAAAATAAATCAACTATAGGTAAAACATTCATACGCTATATGTAACATTGTCTCTTTTTATTAGCTCACCTGAACTGAAAGCTCAAGTGAGCTAGCTTTTATGATCACATTTTGTCTGAAGTCCATCTGTCTGTTCATCTGTAATCTTTTTACAATTTCAACTTTCAACTTTAACTCTCAAGAACCACTGGGCCAATTTCAACCAAACTTGCTACAAAGTATCCCTAGGTGAAGGGAATTCAAGTTTGTTCAAAACAAGGGCCACACCCTCTTTCAAGGGGTCATAATTTAAAATTAGGGAAAATTTAATGATATCTTTTAAAAATCTTTGTATCCAGAAATACAGCCCCCAGTGTGCAAATAATAATCTACAGTTTATGTTAAAGACAGCAGTCAGCATTCCACTTAATGATAGATTGTACAATTTGATATAAATCATTGTATTGACCATAGAATTCTTGAAATGTTGACATTTAATGAGATTTTAAATAAGTTTGCTTCCTTTACAGGATTGAGAGGGCTAATTAATTTAGGAAATACCTGTTTTATGAACTGCATTGTGCAATCATTGATTCACACCCCGGTGCTACGTGACTTTTTCCTTGCTGATAAGCACAATTGTCAAATGACCTCAGTAGAAGCTCAACAGTGCCTTGTTTGTGAGATGGCAAGGCTTTTCCAAGAGGTATTTTGTCACGACTTTTCATTAAATGATGAATAGAATTAGATAATTTTTTTTTACATGCCTTGCAGTAAAAAACAGAGAAAATGTATAAGTACAATTGCAATTTGAACAAAGACATAGAGGGTTACACTGTAGTGTATTTTTATTTTTACAGTTTTATTCTGGCAATAGAATTTTGTATCGTCTATTACATTTGGTTGATGTACATTTAGTATTTGAATGAAGACATTGAAGGTTACAAAGTTTTTTATGTTTATTCTTTCAGTTTTATTCTGGCAATAGAACTCCCCATATTCCGTATCGTCTATTACATTTGGTCTGGACCAATGCTCGACACCTGGCTGGCTATGAACAACAGGACGCTCATGAGTTTCTGATCGCAGCACTTGATGTGCTGCATCGGCACTGTAAAGGTTACTCAGATAATAAGTGTTTATCCATCAACAAGTTCTTCACAGGTTTGTACAGGCTTGTATATTCCCAGTTCGTTCAAACTTTTCTCTCTGGGTTCTATAAATCTCAATTGCATATCTAAAGCCTTTTCAGCTTCTTGCAATGGAGACCATTTCTTATTTCTGTCTTTCAAATAGACCTCTTCTTTTTAATTCTGGAAAGAATTTCAGAACATTGTTTGATGATCTGCAGAAAAATCAAAGGGGGAATACAAGATTGTATGAACATTCATACGCATACCTTTATATCTTGTATGTATCATCAACATAGCATAGAACTTGTATGTGAATACTTTTTGGTCAATGGTGGGTTGTAATTGCATGAATAAAAGGTTATGACTGTTATTCTGTGTCTAGGTATACAAAATATTTGCAGTTGGTTTTTTGACTTGATGTGTTGTACATGTACTTGTAACTTTCTACATTTGATAATGTATTAATCCCAATGTGCACTGTATGTATATGTTTAGTCACTATGCCTTTATATTTAGTAATCAGTGATCCCTGCATATAGACAGATGTTATTTGTTTGCATGAGGTGGTATTCACTTTATGTTCATTAATGTACCTTTTATGTGTACATCAGATTCTTTCTTTCTGGCAATTGCTGAATTCTGTGTTTTCTTTAACCAATTTGTGACATAACATGATATGTGTATGTAAGACAAAACTTTGTGATGCATGATAGCTGTTTTGGTGTTTTCTCAAGTAAAAGTGCTTTTTGTCCCCGATTATCAAATTGCCAACCATTTTGATTACAAATTTTTCTTCTTACAAATCACTTCAATTAAACTTGTTGAAATGATGCAATTTTTGTTCACAAACTAAAGTACAGAATATTAAATTTTCTTTTTGAAAAAAAAAACGAATACATTTACAAGCATAATACTTCATGTACATGTATATTATGTTATGATAAATTTAATTTTATAAACTTTTTTATATATACTTCTTCAGGGAGAAATGGAATGGCTTCAGGGAATCCACATCACTGTAACTGCATCATCGACCAAATCTTTACTGGTGGTTTACAGTCAGATGTCACATGTCAGCAGTGCAAGTACGTAATTTGTCAGAATGTCAGATTGTGTCACCACAAAACTGATCACAATGGGATCAATTTTTTTAAAGTGTCTATCCACATTTATTTGTCTGTCTGTGCAGAAAATACATCAAAATTAGTCTCATAAACATGTAGTCCTTTAAGGAAATATTGCTCAATAGCTGTGTTCACACTTGTCAGATATTAGACCTATTTATGTCTGAAATATGTCATCTGTCAAGGTTATTTTAATTTCCTCATTCAGTCATTGTCTTGAAAGAAACTAGAGTTGAAACATTGTTTTGCAATTTTTTTCATTGCCTGAAAAAATCTTTAAAAACATCAATCAAGACTTTTTAGAGTTGTTCAACAAAGTTAAAGATGTCAGTCCCCGAGTCAGGAACTATAACTCTGAAAATTATCATATATCTGAACATGTCTATTCTTTTGTAGTAATGTGTCAACCACAATAGACCCAATATGGGACATTTCTCTTGACCTGGGACCAGGTGCCATACCAAATGCTCTCCTTAATGTTAATAACTCCAGCTCATCCCCAAGTTCAGGTGAGCTCTGCAGACATTAGAGGGCTGTTTTATTCTTTTGGATTAATTTATTCTTTTGTCAGAAGTGATTTTAATGATTTATTTTCGTCAAATGATACCATCATAGATATAGACCTGACATGCACAACATTGTACCAAAAAAAAAAATCAATGTAAAACAAAACCATTAAAAAAAAAACAACAACTCTTTAGAAATTTAACCATATATGAACATTTAATAGTTTCAACCAGTACCATTAAAATATTTTCCTTAACAAATTTTAAATGATAATTCATGAAGTTAGATATGAAATCAGTATTTAAGATAGTTAATTTTATGTTGACAGGTTTTACAAATAGTCCAGGAACTTATGAACCTACCTCATTATTAGACTGCTTAAAAAGGTATGTTACAGGAGGGGATGATTCTGATTTAGAAAAAATATATGTTGATCATAACATAGTACACAAGATGATGCATAGATAAAGTATTAAATTTCTCAATCTCTGTAGATTTACAAAGCCTGAGCACTTAGGCAGTTCAGCTAAGATCAAGTGTAGTACGTGTCATAGTTACCAGGAGTCCACTAAACAGCTGACTATGAAGAAGCTGCCAATAGTGGCCTGTTTTCATCTCAAGGTTTGTTTACTCCTCTGAGAAAGGGTGATATATTAATATGTAGTGCTCTTATGATATCATAATTTTTTTTTTGTAGTTCAATTATTTTGGGTTTTGAGAAAGTGGGGGATATTAAGTTTGTCCGTCCGTCCGTCCGTATAGTTCCGTCTTTCTGTCTGTCTGTAACAGTTTCCACACGATATCTCGAGAACCCTTTGAGCTTTTGCAATGAAATTTAGCATAGCAACTCCCTATGGAAAAGAAGACCTTATTTTTTGAGGTCAAAAGGTCAAAGGTAAAAAATATTATGTATGTTAAAACATATGTACACGATATCTCATAACATATTGCAATGATTTTATATAACAACTCCCTGTGGCCTAAGGAAGACCCCTATTGATTTTGAGGTCAAAAGGTTAAAGTTCAAAAATTAAAGTGTGTAATTAATTTCCGGGCGATAATTAATTTTGAGTTATGCAATGTAATTTTATACCTCCCTAGGACGTCTCTCTGTATATTAATTTGTTTACAGAGCTATTTTTAGCACTTGAGGAGAGTTCAGCCTATACAAACAGATCTCAACTTTATGTTCTTATTACATCTAGGAGCTGTTTAATACAGGTTAAATAAATCCACCATGGATTGTGTAAAATTTTGTAGAATATCGAACATGAAAACATGAATAATACATATATGTGACTTCAGTTCTGCATATACTTCACATCGGATACAGCTGGTCCACTGTCTGAAGAAGCTGACCTACTGTCGATGCTATTTTTTTTTAAATACTTTTTTTTTTACATGATACTAAGCATTGTGGTTTTATAAATCATTATTACAGTGCAAAATCATGTAAATATTCCATATAAAAAGAGGCCTATACACGTAATAATAAGTCAAATCTGATATATTGACATACATGTATTTGTATTTGCTTTGTATACATGTATACATCAAAAGCTACAAAATTCACAATTTTTTTTTGCTATTTTTCAAAGCGGGGGGCCACAAATTCTAATTATTTTGGGTTTTGAGATCAGAAGTTCAGTATTATATAGTTTAACAGTTATGATTCTTTTTGTTCATCTTTTCATGAATATGAAATTTTTATGCTGCAAAGTTATGAAAATATTTGTACATCATATGTACTGGGCTCTACACAGGTAACTGATTTTTAAAAGGAAAATATGCATTATATTGTAAAAGGATACAGAAAAAAAATTAAAAAGAGATTGAATTAATTTTCTGTTATAATTAATTACAGTTATTTACAGGAAAAGTTGAATACATAATATTAATTTGTTACAGAGATTTGAAAACAGGCCTCCACAAGAAGATTGCTTTTGTATCATTTTGTCAGCTGGACATGACCCCCTTCATGTCTCCCGAATAATAACAATTACAGGAACCAAATCGTACAGGAATCTGCCAAAGGGCTTTCATGTGATAACAAGTAAGTCCTATGACCTACTGTAAACTACTGTTTATTTGTGAGAACTATATTTTTGGGTCATTACGCAAGACATTGTGGTCACAAGCAAGGCGGTCCGTTTACATGTCCCGATTTCCTCGATCACATGGAAAACATTGCTTCCCAATACAGCGCTAGACTGAACATGCCGAAGCGTGGGTATGTTTCTAGGTGCAGCTTACTAATTTTGAAATGAAATGTCTATTTTTTAAACCAAAATGATGTTTTTTTGTCGAAACTAAATGACAAAATCCTCTGCATTCATAGTTAGTACACATTTTTGTAAAAAATAACCTGGTTCCCCGAACCAATTTACGAATGCATTTGGCGCGAACTAATAAAACAGTCATACAGTTTAACTTTCATTTGCAAGTGTGTTTTGTTTTTTCTGCGATTAAGTTTCATGGACTTTTATTTTTTAATTAATATTTTCTTTGGAAATTGGGAAATTTACACCTTTCTTTTGGAAAAAAAGGTACTTTTTTGCATTGGGAATGGGGCTGAATATCGGCCCCAGATTTAGAGAATCGAGAGCCCTGGGCCAGCATTTTTTTTTTATGTTTAGTTTTAGTTATGAACATGAGAACAAAAAAGTCCAGAAGGAGAAGGAAATAAAAAAAATTTTTGATAAATCGATTATTAACATTTGTACATTCTTTTTTTAATGCTATTTCAATTAATAGGCTCCTTACTGGACACATAATGCTAAAAAATAGGAAAGTAGAACATTTAATTGCTTATTTCATCATCTGCCAGTTTGGGCCAGTCATATAAATTGTGTGATAATGGTCAAAATATATTTTAAAAAATCAATTCTTTAAAAGTCTTTCACATATATCTTCTGAATACTTTTTTAAACATGTGTTAGGAGTTAATGTGTAGTACATTGTTCTAAAATTTACTTGATGCCTAAAATTTTAATTCCTATCATAAAACAGAGAGGGAGTATTGGGGTAGTAGGGTGAACATTTTTTCAATCAAGTGTAAAATAATTTTTCTGGCTGATACAAATGATACTACATGCCTGCATATGTGATTTGTATATTCTTGCCTTTTAATATTTGATTTTTTTTCATAATTTCTTCAGATTATTGTTTATTTCTTCCTCAAATGGATTAACTTCTCCCATAGTTTTATTCATTACATCTGATGCATAAGCAACCCTTTTCTGAAGAATAATGCTTAGACTGTAAGCTATAACAGAGACTTAAACAATGTCGCTGGCAATGTGCGACCACCTCATCACGGGCAACACTTAATGTTTAAAACCTGAAGGGGAGGAAAATAATTTACAGACAGATACTTTTGAAACGAATACATAATTATCTCACCAGCATGTCATTGTGCAACAAAGTCGTCAGCATTTTATTTACATGTCCTTTGAACGGGTGAAACGTTTTGAATGGCACTCGTGTCTTATGAATTTTACACTAAATCAAGTTATCTTCTCAGATCTAGCTTTATTTACCCGCCTCTTCATCTTAAGGTACGTTTGACTCATCAGCTTTTTAGAAAAGTTCACGCAGGACCTCTAACTTCAAAAATATTTATTAAAATTCAATTTTTATAAAATAATTATATTCAACAATGTATATTTTTTAACAATCTATTATATATGAAACTGCTCAAAAATCTTCAAAGAAGCAAGATTTATAGATAGGGACTATTTTTCGTGGTGGAAGGATATTTAGCAGAAATTTCTGCAAATCTGCACATTTTTTAAATTTAACGTCTTGAAACATGTTAGCCTCAAATACTGTTTACTCGGAGAATATTTTCGGTTATGATATTGATAGGAATATTTGATATAGGTCTTAATTTAAATTTTGTTAGAATAAGTTTTATATCTTCCTTCAACAAACTTTGCCAATTTTAAACTGGAGAAATCAAAGAAGTCAAGATAAATTTTACACCATTTTTTGCCTGAAATATCAGAGATTTGATGTCAACAATATTTCAAAATTAACATCACTGACCCCAACTTTTTCTTCCATTATCAATTTAAACTTCTTGATACTTATGACTGATCAGCACTTAAGTAGAAAAGGAAAGCTTGATATAAGAAAATATTATATTGCCTATTTATTTTTCTAATACCCCAAAATATGTTATATTTTAGTGCAAAAAGGTCAAATAATTATTTACGCGCATTAATTTGTTTTGTCAAGATTTGATCAGACACTTCAATAAATATTATTCAAACTATTTTACATAAAGTAAGAATAAATTTGTTGCCATGAGAGAGAGAGAGAGAAAAGAGAGAGAGAGAGAGAGATAATTGTATAAAAGTAACAAACTAAAGGGTTTTAAGTGCAAATAAAAAATTTATACAAACTAATATTTTGAAATTGAAACTTTATGAAAAAGTGCAAATAGGATAAAATACTTAAAAAATCATTATGATATTTTCAAGAAATTTGAGGAGTGACTTACCTTATTTTCTCTGCGATTTTGAGTAAATTTGAAATTTATGATCCCTTACTCAAAATATACTTCTCAAAAAATCGTTTGATTTTTTTCTGAAAATTCAAAACCTTGAGGAGTGACTTACCTTAAAACCGAAAATAAAATAAATCCTAGCCTTAAATTGAAATTAGATCCCGACTATATTTTGACATCGGATAAAATGTTCAAAGAATTCATGCATTTCAATATTGAGCGGAGGGTTTGTAGCCCCACCCTAAACTGAAAATAAAATAAATCCTAGAGCCATTCTATGTTCATTAGATCATTAGTATATTAACCAGGAGCAAAGGATAAGATGTTCAAAGAATTCATGCAATATAATCATTAGAGCCCCACCCTAAAACAAGAACCCCTGACCCTGGGGCCATAAAATTCACAATTTTGGTAGAGGCACTCTTGCTCATCATAACTTTGTACTTAGTTAGTTTATTTAATACCCAGGAGCAGAGAAGAAGATTTTCAAAGAATTCATGTATTTTCACTATATAATCAGCATAGAGCCCCACCTCTAACACCAGAAGATTTAAAATTCACAATTTTGGTAGAGGCACTCTTGCCCATCATAACTATGTACTTAGTTGGTTTATTTAATTCAGGAGCAGAGAAGAAGATTTTCAAAGAAATAATGCATTTTCACTATATACTTATTTAGCCCCGCCCTAGCACTAGAACCCCTGACCCCAGGGGCCATGAATTTCACAAATTTGGTAGAGGACTCATTGCTGATTACAATCATGCAAACAGTTTGACTGCGTGATGTCCAGCAATGAAGAAGATTTTTAAAGATTGCATTAATTTTAGTGGTTTTGGCCCCACCCCTCAGGCCCCAGGGGGGCAGGGATCATGAAATTCACAATTTTTGTTCCCCTTCACCCATAGATGCTTTGTGCCAAATTTGGTTGAAATTGGTTCAGTGGTAAATGCAGAGAAGAAGAAGCTGAAAATGTTCAAATGTTAACGGACGACGCACGACGACGGACGAAAACAGATAGCAATAGGTCACCTGAGTTTACTCAGGTGACCTAAAAATATTTTTAAGTATACTTTTATTAGCTGAGGACATGTACAACAAAACCCAACATTTGTTGTAAATTTTATTAGGTCACCTGAGTAAACTCAGGTGACCTATTGCTATCACTTTTCGTCTGTCGTCGTTCGTCGTGCGTCGTGCGTCGTGCGTTAACATTTGAACATTTTCAGCTTCTTCTCTGAAACCACTGAACCAATTTCAACCAAAATTTGGCATATAGCATCTATGGGTGAAGGGGAACAAAAATTGTGAATTTCATGGGCCCTGCCCCCCTGGGGCCTGGGGGGTGGGGCAAAAACCACTAAAATTAGTGCAATCTTTAAAAATCTTCTTCTTTACTCCTGGACATCAAGCAGTCAAACTGTTTGCATGATTGTAATCAGCATTGAGTCCTGTACCAAAATTGTGAAATTCATGGCCCCGGGGTCAGGGGTTCTGGTGTTAGGGTGGGGCTAAATAAGTATATAGTGAAATTTCATGAATTCTTTGAAATCTTCTTCTCTGCCCCTGGGCGATGTATTAAATAAACTAACTAAGTGCATAGTTATGATGAGCAAGAGTGCCTCTACCAAAATTGTGAATTTTATGGCCCCAGGGTCAGGGGTTCTGGTGTTAGGGTGGGGCTCTATAGATTATATAGTGAAAATACATAAATTCTTTGAAAATCTTCTTCTCTGCTCCTGGGTATTAAATAAACTAACTAAGTGCATAATTATGATGAGCAAGAGTGCCTCTACCAAAGTTGTGAATTTTATGGCCCCAGGGTCAGGGGTTCTGGTGTTAGGGTGGGGCTCTATAGATTATATAGTGACATTTCATGAATTCTTTGAAAATCTTCTTCTCTGCTCCTGGGTATTAAATAAACTAACTAAGTGCATAGTTATGATGAGCAAGAGTGCCTCTACCAAAATTGTGAATTTTATGGCCCCAGGGTCAGGGGTGCTGGTGTAATTTAAGGTGGGGGGAGCTCTATAGATTACATAGTGAAAATACTTGAATTCTTTGAAAATCTTCTTCTCTGCTTCTGGGTAATAAATAAACTAAATAAGTGCATAGTTATGATGAGCAAGAGTGTCTCTACCAAAGTTGTGAATTCTATGGCTCCAGGGTTAGGGGTTCTGGTGTAAGGGGGGGGGGCTCTATAGATTATATAGTGAAAATACATGAATTCTTTGAAAATCTTCTTCTCTGCTCCTGGGTAAATTTTTAAATAAACTAAATAAGTGCATAGTTATGATGAGCAAGAGTGCCTCTACCAAAATTGTTAATTTTATGGCCCCAGGATCAGGGGTTCTGGTGTAAGGGGGGGGGGCTCTATAGATTATATAGTGAAAATACTTGAATTCTTTGAAAATCTTCTTCTCTGCTCCTGGGTATTGAATTAACTAACTAAGTGCTTTGTTATGATGAACAAGAGTGCCTCTACCAAAATTGTGAATTTTATGGCCCAGGGTCAGGGGTTCTGGTGTTAGGGCGGGGCTCTTTAGATTATATAGTGAAAATACATGAATTCTTTGAAAATCTTCTTCTCTGCTTCTGTATATGGTATTAAATAAACAAAATAAGTGCATAGTTATGATGAGCAAGAGTGCCTCTTCCAAAATTGTGAATTTTATGGCCCAAGGGTCAGGGATTCTAGTGATAGGGTGGGGCTTTATTGATTATACAATGAAAATACACTAAATCTTTGAAAGTTTTCTTCTCTGCTCCTTGGTATTAAGCAGATGAACTACCTATGTAGTTATGATGAGTAAGGGTCCTAATCTTCCAGAATTGTGAATTTCAAGGCCCAGGTCAGGGGTACCATAAAGGAGGGGGGCTGTACTTATATACTGAAACTGGATGAATTGTTTGAAATCTGCTCCTTGTCAGTATTTATCAAATATTTTTGAAAAGCAAGGGTGCCTTTTCAAAAATTGTGCAATGTGTGGATCTAGGCCTAAGGGTCAGGGGTTCATGTGTGAATAGGGGCATTACTGATCATGCTGAATATTACTGATTACTTGAAATGCATTTTTTGTTCCCCTACCCTGCCTTTGGGTATTAAGTAAACAAACTAAGCAACTGCTAAGTGTATTGTTATGATGATCAATGGTGCCTATTTCAAAATTGTGAATTCCATAGCATCTGGATTAAAACATGAATCAAATTCAATCACTGGAAAGTTGTTGCATAATGCTCAGGTGACCTATAAGGCCCATGGGCCTCTTGTTTCTCTTTTAGATACCAAATACGTAACAGTAAGATAAAAGAAGATGTCACGAAAATTTGATAATCTATTAAAATCTGTTTAAAAATCATAATACCTTCCAGATAAAATATACACAGCTTTACTGTATAATGTGCACAAGGATATGTTTTATTTTGTGTAGATATTCATTGTTTGCTGTTGTGAACCATATGGGTACAATAGAATGTGGCCACTACACCTGTTTTATACGACAACACAAGGACCAGTGGTTCAAATGTGATGACCACCTCATCACGAAGGCAACACTTAATGACGTGCTGAAAAGTGAAGGGTGAGCTGGATTATTTGTAGGAAACATCAAATCATAAAGTGATAAATTTGACTAATTTATCAATTTTATTGACTTTTTTTGGAGGCAGAAGGGGGGGGGTCAACATAAGGATGAAAACAGTTGAATTGTTTCTTATACAGCATAGTGTGGGATACTTACATGTAAAATGAAGTGTATAAGTTTGATGAAGAAAGCTTTTAAAGACGTACATGTAATTTAGTGTCTGATTAATATATATGTCACACCATCTCATACAGACATCATGGTTACTAATATCAATACATTTGAATAGAAGTGCATAGATAGACCATTACAACTGTGTTGAAAACTTGATATATAATTTTCTGAAAGAGCTTCATTGTAAAGTGAAAAATTTGCATTTATTCAATACTGTGTTTTGCAGGTACCTACTGTTTTACCACAAGCAGATTTTGGAATACCAGTGACAGAAGAGAATCATGGGAAGCTATTTTTGTCTGAAGGTTTCCACAACTTGTCTTTCTTGTAGGATTTAAAGTATTAATAGATTTAGTCTTTATATTTTAGTACATTTATACATGTATCTTACTAATGTTCTGTAGCAGTTCAGTTGCTAGTCATATAGTTCAATGAAATAGACGTGAACAGCTGATTATTGAAGTAGACATAATAATTTGACAACAGATCTGGAATGATTTTAAGGTTGTGCTAGGCATGACTTTTTGGGTGATATTTTGGATTTATGTAGGTAAATTAATTGTTATGCCTCAATCAGTTTTTGCTCAGTTTATTTATGATCTCACTGATAGAGACGGGACAATATTTCACTGACGTTTTTTTTCACTGTGCTTGTTTAGTTGTTATGTTAAACATTCATACATCTTCCCCCGTTCACAGATACATGAACATATTTGCATGAAAAAAGCATCTTACAGTATTTATCAACACAAGCATGATTTCTGAAATTGTTTTTGAATTTTATTTGCCATTGGATAAAAAAAAGTGTCCTGAAACAACTTCTGTGTTTGAAAATCTGAACAACATCGGACATTTGTACAGAACATTTTCTTAAACTATCAAGCAAGCATGTAAGCACAGAAAAAAGAACTTTTTTGTCTCTTTTTGGATTCAGCATTTGACTAAATCCTCAGTTGTGGACATATATTTTGATAGATGTGTTTTTTTTTTTACTGATTTCCTTGATCAGATTATTGTTGTCCATTTGTGGCACAATTTAAGAGAGAAAAAATATGGTGCAGATAAAAGTGTTCTATAGGAAATAAAAAATCAAGTTGGTTCTTAAATGTTGTGTATAAAATGATGTTCTTGTATATTCATTGCATGTCTTTATAATGTTTTCCCAGTGTTATGTGAACTGATTTAACAAAGGCTAAAGAATTATTAATGAAATGTTGAATGAATGGGAATGCAAGAATCAGTGGAAGAATTCCCTGTTAAATATGTGTGTATAGATAAGTGTTTTGCTTTTTTTTTTCTTGCCAAAACTCTATTCCAAATCTTGAGCCTTTCTAATCTTTGTTGTAAATGATTTTTAAGAACTTTTTTTCTCTCTATTTTGAAAGTGCTGCAAAAAAGCATTGAGTGCTGTAGATGTATATTAAAGTATGAGTGTTTTGTGATATAAAATGGAATCCCTTAAATACATTAATGTGAATAGGAATTTGTGCATAGAGTGACTGTAATATATTGCTATTGTATTTATTTATTGAAGAGATTGTCTTACATAGAAAATATGACTCCAGAAAGTTTTTACAGGTTAGTTTGTTATTGGTATATTTTTTGTTTTTGGGAGTTTATACTTATAGTCTTGAGTTTCTCTTTTCTTAAGAAGAAATAACTACCAATTCTGGAGTCTATCACAGATGTAATATAGTTACCAGATTGGAAGTTGCGATTCGTAGAGGAATCCATCTTTCTGTTATATTTGGGAAATTTTTATCATAGACATGTTTCTGATTGTCTCATTTGTGAATTTAGTTTGGGGGACTGGTTAACAACTCTTGATTTTTACTACTGTTCGGTATTTTGAGAAAAAAAAAATACAATTAAGATGGCTCATTTCTAACATTAATTGATCCTCTTTACCCCTTAAAAAATCTCAGATCTGTTCCTATGCTTATCACATACATTATATCTTACAAATAGATATTGATTCCTGTGTAAATCATTTTTGTCTCATAATTAGCTGGGAAATCTATTTAAAAATCATTGGTGGATAGAAAGAAAAATTAACAAGTGTTTTTAATGTATTGACAGAAATTCCACTAAGAAATTTCCGTAATTGTTCTGTTGTTTTGAAACTTACTTTTGAGACCCAAAAGTGAATGAATTATTATTGGTGAATGCCTAGTTAGAAATTGTGGAATTTTATGATATTGGAACTTTTCTGTGATAATGATTAAAGAACGCACACTGCTTTTTAGAGGGATAAAAACCTGCGCTACCTCAGTTGTTTGTGCAAAAAAGGGGAGCATTACATGGTTTATTCAGTCATATCACCTTTTTTTTCACATAGATGCCTTAGTTAAGTTTCAAGCTGATTTTCTTTGTTTAATATAGGCGGAAGAGTGTGTATTTTGTATTCTTTGATTTATTTGTAAGACTGAACGTTTGAATTTTGTGTGTGTTTAAAGCAGGGACCTTTTTTTTCAGGTGATGTTTTTTGATCCTATCTTTGCTGTGATATAATGTTCATTTAGTACATGTATGTGATGTGAACAACGAACATGTAATTCCTAACTTTATATGATCAAATTTGTCTCCTCAACTCCTCAGACCAACTCCTCCCCCTCTCCCCTATTCAAATTTTGTATGGAATTTCCTAAGGGGGATTTAATATAGTAAAGTATAGAATTATGAAATCTCAGTATTACTTTTCAGAGTTCTAATAATGCCAGAGGAATCAACAGCTCATGTAAACTCTTGTAATCAGAATTTTTTTCACCATTCTTTAGACATTTTTGTTTTAGAACCAAGTGTCAGCTATGTCCTTTTCTAGGGGAAAAATTAACATTGAAAAATAAGTTTAGTTGTTAATATAAAGAAATCTACCTTTAAATTCAGCTTGGCCACAAGACCCAAGGTTTTAAAAGTGTTGCATATACATATCACCTGATTTTTTTTCATATTCAGATATAGTATTACCAGTTTAAGGGGTGGGGGCAGGTAATTGAAAGGGGGAGGGGAGGGGGTCTTTTCTCCCCATACAAGGTTAACATTGCCAATCACTTTTGGGGATTTGGAGGGGAGAGGGTTTTTTCCTCCCTATAATACTATGTTTACATTACCAATCTTTTTGGGAAGGGGGGGAGGGGTCTTTTCTCCCTATTCAAAGTTTATACAGGTGTATTTAAATTTGAACTGTGGTAGATCCATGACTTACTTTTATGATGTTAAAGATGAGGTACTTAAATGTAGTTAATTAATGGCTAAGAAAACACTCTAATCAAGATGTCGTATTGATTACATATTTCAGTGTCCATTTATACATGTATCTTAAAATTCATTTTCAATGAACATGTTTTTGATTATCTCTTGCTTAAACAAGAGAAATGCTCATAACCTAGAAAAAAATTCTTTTGAAATATTAATTCATGGAATGGATTAAATTTATTATGGTTTAGATCATTTGAATTTTATGCAGGATTTGTTTTACTGTAATACATGTTAATTAGCATTCAATACTTTTGGAGCAGAAACTGAATTGGAAAAGAGGTCTTGTTTATAAATTTTGATGTAGGCAAATCAGTATTAAGACTGTTCATGCAAATCTTTTTTTTTTGAGTATGATTTTTTTTTGCCAAGGAACTAGAGTAAATTTAGTGTAAATGAGATGTAAAGCAGTGTAATATGGTGACTGTTTATTGATGCATTCAGCTGGCTGAAAATGAATGAATTTACAAAAATTGGGTAAAACAAGTCAAGGGTTTTGAGAAAATACATGTTCAGGACATCCACTAGTGTTCAAAAAGTGCCAGTCCAATAAAAATTAACTTCTTTAATTAGTTGTATTTTCTTAAAATGTAGAACTGTTATAATCTTTGCAGAATTCAGAATTCCTGTTTTGCTTGCAAGGTGTCACATCAAAATGTGTGCCAAATATCACAGATTTGTAGACCAGTTTAACTGTGTATTGTGAAATATCTTAATAAAGTGTTAAAATTGATTTTTTTTTCCTTTCTCAATAGCAATTTGAAACAAATACATGTACATGCACATGTGTACTGTAGAATTAAGTAGAACCATTCCCAGGAAAGCTTGGACTTTCAGTAAGGCTGGGCATTCTCGGTGCTATGTAATTAGCATCTGTCAAATGGCGAATAGATTGCGTAGAGATGAGGGAAATTGATAACATCAGGATTTTTAAATTGTTGTGAACAATGATAAGACGACTTAAGCTCCACTGTTTGCCAGATGAGACAATTTTATTGATTATTCAATACACTTATTGGGATTTGATAGAATTTCTATCCCATGTATATTTCAACGGTGAAGGAAAGCTAATTATGCAATGTCGAGAATGCCACGCCTTACTAAAAGTCCAAGATGAACTGGGAATTGTCCTATCTTGCTTTGGAGGAAGTGCAGATCATTTACAACCAAAATTTTGTATGCTTGTCTTTTGCACAAGTTAGCTTTCTTGATGCGTGACTGTAGGTTTGCCAGTATAGATTGTCCCAGCAGCCTTGATTGAGATTTTTAAATGTAAGCTAAAAAAAATTTCCAATCTATAGCCATTTGTACTTCCTTCAAAGAGAACTTTGATATGCACCATTTATCCTTCCTACTATTACTATTTAAGCCTGTCTTATGATAGGTCATACTGTATGGTATGTCCTGTCGGCAAGTTTGTTTATCACAATATGAATGTGATGTTGATGCACTGGATGAAACCGGATTTACAATCAGTGTTTTTTTAATAATCTTGTTTAGAGGGGGTCTACAACAAACGAGTTTCATATGTAAGCATCTCAAACAGAGCTGGGTCAACTTTGATCAAATAATATCCCCCCCCCCCACCAAGGTGGTGATGTAATAGTTATTGTATATTTATTTTGGTGTATCCTGAGTTATTTGGGCGAAGGGCGGTGACGAGTGCGAAGCACGAGTCTCCGCCCATCGCCCAAATAACTCAGGATACACCAAAATAAATATTCAATAACTGTCTTGTATCATGGTCCAATTAAAAAGTTTACATTTGAACACGTGATTTTCTAAAATGATTATTCATTATTAAACATCCAAACTCCAATGAAATTCAATTTTCCAATCACGTGAAAAATCTTTCCCGTTGCCCCGCGCAAATTGTGCATAGCGCGACTGACAGTCACAAGATATGGACGCTTGTAATGATGGTGAAGCAGGAATTAAAATACATCGAGTTCACTGGAAGATCTACCAAAACGCATAAGGAGCTTTACAACAAACTAATAAGGCATTACTGCCAGCCTGGTAAGTTAAATTCTGATTATAAAATTATTGCTTACAAGTATATTGTCTTTTATTACTGTATAGAGATCATTCGATCCGCCCCCTTCATCTCGTTATGCCCCCCCCCCCCCCCTGTTTGTGTAATGTCCCCTTTTCATCTCGTTATTTACTTAAATGTATACTTAGATTTGATGACTCCCTGATATAAATATTGAACAGAGATCACATGAAAAATATGCCTGTTGCATTTCATAATTTATATTAGATATTTTATTTGGAATTTTAATATTGTAGGGTAGCTTTAAATGGCGGATTTTCTTCAAACTTTACGTTGTGGCCCTTGGAAATTAAGGTCTGTTCTACAGTCGGTCGCTAGCTGGGTCACCACCACGGTACGGCATTCAGACTGTCGGCGTAAACAAACTGAAATCTCTGATGAACATAATATGTGATCGTGCGGGACTTAAGGGGAATTTCATTATACCAGAGTGGAATTGATAAGCAAAACATTATGGACTGGACAGGGCACAGATTGGAGATGGGGCCCGGGCATTCAAAAGGTCAAATGCAGATATCGCTTGTAGAGTTCGTAGTTTTTTTTATCTTTTTGTGTTTGGACACCCCCCCCGGGGGACAACGCTTAGCGGTGAAGAAGAAACGAGTATTTCTATCGAGCGTGAATGTGGCCCTGAAAATCATGCAGAGCGCTTGGAGTGATATTACCAACTTGAGCAGTGGTGGGGCATTTCCTTATTTCAATAATTGCAGCTTTTCATTTCATTAGAAACTTGTGTACAAGTATACAACTGTCCAAGATGGATGTAATTTGAATATTTTTATTTCAAAGGAAATTTCAGATTAATATTTTTTTTTCCATATAACAATTTTAAAAAGTTGTTTTGTACATTTTCGAAAATGTTACTAGAATAATGTATGATGCAATGTTTGTTTTTCACTGGAACGTGAAAGGTGTACAATAAATTATTTAAACAGCACAGTTTTGCTGTATAATGAGCTCCGCCCCCTGCTGGTGTATCTCCAGTTATTGTACAGGGAATTTCAAAGGAAAAGTGCCGCAACCATGATACAAGGGTCCATAGAATCTGTGTTACGCGCTGAAGGAAAAAAGAATATAATATACTTGACTCGGGTGGATGGGGTCGATGGGGCAATTTAAGAAGGGAATTATGGTATAAAATTTTATTGAAAAATCTCAAAAGCGTCTTCAGGTATTGCCCGGAAATGAAAGTTTTTCACACATTCGTATAGAATGTATGGATTTACTAACTTGATCTTTGACCTTTTGACCTCACAAATCATATTACTATTATTAATTACAAAAAAACTATTGTTTTCAAACTGTAAATTTCAAATGAACTGAATTTTTGATATGACGATTAAGACCTTGATGAATTTGAATATTCTTAATTTTCCCCTCAGTGTTTCTAGGCACAACATGTATTGAAAACAAGATGTGTTTTTGAAACACTGATGCCCCGTATGGCAACATAACGAAAATTAAAAAAAAAATCAAATTTATAAAAAAAAATTTCTCAAATGCAAATCAAATATGTTGATACCCAAAGTAAGGCCTTCTCACAAGAAATATACACGTGAAAAATAAAACCCTAGCACCACCTGTTCAAAAGTCATGGCTAAGGTTAACGTTTTTTAAAGGTTTGTCAGACTCCCAGGTCAAGGTAAAAAAAAAATCAAGGTTTTTTGGTATCCAGTGAAAGGTCTTGTCACAAATAACAAATGTTAAGTATGAAAGCCCTAGCACCAACCGTTCAAAAGTTATTGACTAGGTTAACGTTTATAAAAGTAGGTTAAAATCAAAAGGTCAAAGTTGTTGGAATCCAATGAAAGGTCTTGTCAAGAGGATTACATCAAAATTATGTGAAGTGTGAAAGCCCTAACCCTTTCCGTTCAAAAGTTATGACAAAGTGTTTTTAAAAGGAGGTCGATACATATGTGTATGAAAATCCTAGTGTAAACCATTCAAAAGTTATCGCCAAAGTAAATGTTTGGAATTTTGGTGTAAAAGTGTGTCAAAATAGGTCAAGGTCAAAGTTGGTGGTACACAAAGAAAGGTCTTGTCACAAGGAATACACTTGTGAAATATGAAAAACATAACCCCACCCAGTCAAAATGGACAAGGTTTTAAGTTTTTGCGGACAAACAGACAGACGGACAGGACAAAAACTATATACCCCAGAATCTTCGATTACGGGGGGTATACTAACTGTTTTTGAAACACTAATGTCCTCCAACCCCTAAATGAGCACCCATGGTGAAGGCCAACGTACGTTTCTCAAATGCAACAAAAACTCCCATGCAGTTCCAGAATTTATTTAGAAGATATTTCACATCTACATCCATAATCGTTTTTAATAATTTTAAAAAATGTTCCTGGTAATTGGAATATTTTCTCCAAATATTTTCATCTTTAATTTTGTTTTCTCTGTGATAACTCTTTGAAAGTTAGCGGAGTTTATTTCCCTGATAATAGTACCGGATGTAAATTAGGCATGTCAATAGGCCAGGAACTAAGGATGACATTTGTCTAATACTAGTATGCATGCAAATCTCGTGCGCATATGTTTCTGTTTCTGACGCTAAGTAGAGAGGAACAGATAAATAATTGGCTGTATTTTGATTTTCCTGATATTTATGTTCCCCAAACGAAGTTGGGGAACATATTGTTTTTACTCTGTTTCTTATTATGTTCCCCAAACGAAGTTGGGGAACATATTGTTTTTACTCTGTTTCTTATTATTATTATTATTATTATTATTATTATTCCTGGGAAAATTTTGTCCTCGAGTGATCTTGTAAACTATACATCCGACTAAGGTAAAATGTTTTTAGGGTCAGTAGACATGTTATGTAGATTTGCCGAACGAAGGTCATTTTGCGCGCACGTGCTTGCAAGAGCGCGCACGTGCAACACGAGAAATGACCAATATAATGGATATTACTGTAACTTTTCTTTTTTTGGAAGAATTTTTTTGAAACTCATAATATAAGGATACATTAGTAGTATAGACAAGATGGCATGGTCAAAATAGCAAGATCTCACGCGCATGCACGTGCGCTTCGCTCTGATTGGCTGAAACTAAAATCTCAATATCTTTCTTGTTTCTTGTCATAATCTTTTGAAATTTTGAACATAGTCCTACATTATAAAGATCTACAGCATGATATATAAAAATTTCCATGAAAGCATGCGCATGCGCGCGTGCTGCAATCTGATTGGCTGAAACTTTAAATGGCTATATCTTCTTTGTTTTTTGACGAAATGCATTGAAATTTGAAACATAGTCATGCATTGGGATATCCTAAAATATGATATAGGAAAAAATCATGAAATCACGCGCATGCACGTGTGCTGCAATCTGATTGGCTGAAACTTTATATGGCTATATCTCCTTTGTTTTTTGACGAAATGTTTGGAATTTTAAAATATAGTCATTCATTTAGATACCCTTCAATACGATAAAGATAAAAATTTATGAAATCACACGCATGTATGTGTGCTGCAATCTGATTGGCTGAAAATTCAAATGGCTATAACTCCTTTGTTTCTCAACGAAACAGGATGGGATTTAGAACATAGATAAATATAAGGGACTCCTAAAAGAAGGTGTAGTCATTATGCACGTGCTTGCACGTGCGTGCACGCGAAATGAGTAAAATTAAAAATACATTCGAATGAGTGTATCTTTTAATACTTATGGATTAAATGCTTTGATATTAAGTATATTAAAATTTTAGATAGTGTAGACAAGATAATATGGTCGTTACGCAAATGAACAGGCGTGCAATGCCTATTTTTAAATATATTTTGTATTTTTCTGGAAGACTTTCATAAAGTCTAAATTCCATAAAGTATTTCTTATTTAATAGAGATTACAGGGAATATAGCACCAAAAGGGAGGTGAGGAGAGTTTGGGGAACATCTGTAACGGTCCCCGTTACAATTAGCACTAGTTAAGGTCTTCCGACTTCCTTCGGAAGACCTTATTGTTTTCCGTCGGTTTCCTATTATTATTATTATTATTATTATTATTCTTTTTTCATAGTTATGGTGATATCTCAGCTGTGACTGTACGGACTTCAAAGATTTTTACAGGAAAGATGCATCACATTAATATCTCCAGACGTGTTTTTCATTTTTTCAAAATTTGCTTCCATTCGCGATTTTTGGGGAAATTTGTATTTTTTAAATGGATTTTTGTACCCCAGTTTTCTCGAAAACGGCCAAAGATATGACATTGAAACTCATGGACATGAAAGAGCATCACATGTAGATGTGCCGAACGTCCTTCATTTTTTGTCGTTCCTACTTCCGGTCGCAAACGGAAGTGAATTCAAAAATGCTAATTTTTCAACTTTTTTGTTTGTCAATATTTTTCTTTCAGATTTACAGGGTTTATAGAGTGTCTTCAACGATATCTATATATGTTTTCATTTTTTTCATGCGTGCGTTTATTGCAAAGATATGACAGAACCAAACTTTGTCTTACTGTCGCGGGTTCGAATCCCGCTCGGGGCGTTCCCCAAATTTTTTCTTTGTTTTTGTCTTTTTTCAGTTGCAAATTACTTTTCACTCTTTTATAACATGTGTGGAAAATTTTGCTGATTTTTAAAAGCTATATTTGGAGATATTTTGTGAAATACTTGGAACAATCACGATCTGTGTTGAGAAGCTACTGTAAATGAACGTAAACGAAAAAATACATTATGGAATCTATTTCATAGGATGACACGGACTTGATTGCAAAAGAGAAGTCGGTCGGAAGACCTGCTTGTTGCACAGCAACAAGAATGCATCTAGTTAAGGTCTTCCGTCTTCACGGAAGACCTTATAGTTATTCTATTGTTTCTTATTATTATTCTTTTTTTTTAGACAAAATTTTGTGCAGACGATTTCTCGTAAACTATTCGGTGAATTTCAATGAAAATTTCAGGAATTATAGGTCATTATATGAATTTTATATAAAATTCCGTTTGTTGGAAAATTCGCTACCAGTGCCAAGTTATGGACAATTTCCTGATTTTAAAATGCAATTTTGTCTTCGAATGTTCTTGAAAACGGCTCAAGATATTAACTGGAGACTTGTTAGAGATGATAGACCATGAGTTATAGATGTGCAATTTTGCCTTCGTTTGCGTCGTCAGTACTTCCGGTCGCTACAGGTAATGAATTCAAAATGTGCACTTTTTCAACTTTTTTTGTTTTTCAATACTTTTCTTTGATATAATTAATGGTAATTAAGATCCTAATGGAAAGGCCAAATATATAATTTATTTAAGAATTGATCAATCCACACACTAGATATTCGCATTTAAAAATCTGAAGCGTGTCCAAGATGGCGGCGGTCTCCGTAAACTCCGCCATTAAGCAAGTCGGGTTCTCGAAGGTCAGCTGAGCGTTTAGATGAACGAAACTTCTACAAAAAAGATTTATGAAATGTAAAGGATTCTTTAGATTGCTACATCGCAATTACGTTGCATTGAGTATAGTTTTTATATGAGGTTTCCTCAAACTTCTATTGAAATGGCTTTTGTCTGCATCTCATAGTAGAATACAACATGACTACTACAAGTGGAAATACGATGAATACAATCTTTTGTTTTGCACCAGGGAAAACTTATCCTAAACCATGGTTATAAGTAATAGCTTTTCAAGAAACTTGCCTGACTTAATATTTACTATGTTTCTGAAGTATTACTTGACTTCTGTTTATTTTACCTCGAAGTCTTATGTCATATTAAATGAATAGAAAGGACAAAAATAAGAAAAACATTTTTTTAAAAGATTGTTTATTAAAGGTAATATAAATATTCTTGTAATAAATGCAAGTTATTGAACATGAAGAGTATCAGATTCCTTGACCGTCGGAAGGCGAGTGATTTTTTTTTTTCAGTGAAACATTCCAGTCTTTTCATGAACGTGTAACTCATCTCCACTTTGGGGGTAAACAGGATACAAAATTCGTGGAAAATCTCACCGAATTCACAGCTTTAGTGTTACTTGGCCGTATACGATATTATATTTGTACCATGTGATAAATATACTTTCTTACGCCCGAAATTCCGGTTATAAGAACATACATTTCTAATTTTCATTGAAGCTATCAGATCCATTAAATAGATCAAACATTTCAAAGGAATAGCGCGAAGAACTACTTGTGACGTTTGGCACGAAATAATGTATCATGGCCGACTTCAGTAGTAGACAAATGGCGACAATAGTGCAGAAATATATAACATTGGCATGCCTGTATATGGTTTTGCATGGAATAAAAAGTTGAATACATATCGAATAAAGGAAAGAAAACAGTATCATCTGTTCATCACTAATAGATTATCTATCCTAAAAAATACTGTTAAAACTCAAGTAACAAGTTCCGATGTGATCATCTTGAGCAAGTTTGGCGCGAAGATTAACTCGTGGGGTTTAACGCAAAATTATGAATAGTGACCGCCTTTCATTATTCTAAGACAGATGAATTGTTTCAGAAGTAATATACAAGTAGATTTAGAGATGTGGTCCCAATAGCGCAACAGTGAGCGCTTTACATTTCCATGCTGGCGACCCGGGTTCAATCTCCTTTGTTTCCATAAAAAGTTTTATCACTTTTTCAGCTCGATTTTGCGAAAGGGGGGGGGGTCAGAATCGGACGGAAGACCTCTCGTTGCTCGCAACGAGTTTCTTTTCTAGTTATTATTATTTTTCTTCTTCCTGGGAAAATTTTGTCCACGAGTGATCTTGTAAACTACACATCCGACTAAGGTAAAATGTTTTTAGGGTCAGTAGACATGTTATGTAGATTTGCCGAACGAAGGTCATTTTGCGCGCACGTGCTTGCAAGAGCGCGCACGTGCAACACGTGAAATGACCAATATAATGGATATTGCTGTAACTTTTCTTTTTTTAGATGAATTTTTTTGAAACTCATAATGGAAGAATACATTAGTAGTATAGACCAGATGGCATGGTCAAAATAGCAAGATCTCACGCGCATGCACGTGCGCTTCGCTCTGATTGGCTGAAACTAAAGTCTCAATATCTTTCTTGTTTCTTGTCATAATCTTTTGAAATTTTGAACATAGTCCTACATTATGAAGATCTACAGCATGATATATAAAAATTTTCATGAAAGCATGCGCATGCGCGCGGGCTGCAATCTGATTGGCTGAAACTTTAAATGGCTATATCTCCTTTGTTTTTTGACGAAATGCTTTGAAATTTAAAACATAGTCATGCATTAGGATATCCTAAAATATGATATAGAAAAAAAATTCATGAAATCACGCGCATGCACGTGTGCTGCAATCTGATTGGCTGAAACTTTATATGGCTATATCTCCTTTGTTTTTTGACGAAATGTTTGGAATTTTAAAATATAGTCATTCATTTAGATATCCTTCAATACGATAAAGATAAAAATATATTTAATCACGTGCATGCTTGTGTGCTACAATCTGATTGGCTGAAACTTCAAATGGCTATAACTCCCTTGTTTTTCAACCAAACAGGATGGGATTTAGAACATAGATAAATATAAGGGACTCCTACAAGAAGGTTTAGTAATTATGCACGTGCTTGCACGTACGTGCACGTGAAATGAGTAAAATAAAAAATACATTCCAATGAGTGTATTTTTTAATACTTTTGGATTAAATGCTTTGATATTAAGTATATTAAAATTTTAGATAGCGTAGACAAGATAATATGGTCGTTACGCACATGAACACGCGTGCAATGCCTATTTTTAAATATATTTTGTATTTTTCTGGGAAGACCTTGATTAAGTCTAAATTCCATGAAGTATTTCTTATTTAATAGAGATTACAGGGAATATGGCACCAAAAGGGAGTTGGGGAGCGTTTGGGGAACATCTGTAACGGTCCCCGTTACAATTAGCACTAGTTTTTTTTAAGTTTAAATTTCCGACATTTTAAAGTTTTCATCTCCGACATTTCTCAGGTAATTAATTCGGCAATGAAACCAGGATTGAAGATTTCACTTATGAAAATTTCATCAGAAATCCGAATTATGAGTTTTACGTAAATATTAAGTGAGAAAAATAATATGGATTTTTTTTACCGAGGCACATGTAAATGAGATACTAGTATGTACACTAGGGCTGGGTATTGGCCAGAGATTTCGTATTGCGATATATTGCGATATTTTAAACTGTATTGCAATACGTATTGCAATATTTTCAATGAAAATAAAATGGCATTTTCTTATTATATTAGCTTTAATTTACAGGCAGAATGTACATAACTATGAAAACTCAGCAACAGAAAAAAAAATCTTGTTGATTTTAATAGGTTATACTTTGAAATGCAACCATAAAACAACCTCTATCTTACTGTTTGGCATCATAACAAACTTTTCTTACATTTATTTTTATATTGAATGATAAATTTCCTTAGTCTACACATTTTGCCGATATATCGATATTACAAAAACGTATTGCAATACGATATTTTTTGTCATTGTATTGCAATATACCGAAATATCGATATTATTGCCCAGCCCTAATGTACACTGTATAAACGGTAAAAAAATGTATATTCATTGAATTTTATTTTAAACTAGATTCATTATTATATAAATATAGCCCTTTGATGAGGTCGATCCATAAATATATCGACTTCACAGAAAAGCATATCGACCAAGCACGAAGTGCGAGGTCGATATGCTTCTCTGTGAAGTCGATATATCTATGGATTGACCGAATTAAAGGGCTACATTTGTTGTATTATTTTTTACAGAGGTTGATAAAAAACAATTTAAAAAAATGGGAACAAACCACAAGTTTCTCTCTTAAACACTTAGAGACTAGATATCAAAATAAATTTAGTTGTTTAATATAACTGTGTTAAACTTTCCTTGACATTTTTAGATTTTTGCATAATTTAGAGGATTACCTCAAATGTACATCTTTTTGATTGTGTTTCGTATCAATTTTGACAAAGATATTTAATATGTTCTAATATTAAGTAGATCCCAATTCAGGCCATTGTTATGTCTTATGAGTTACAGAACATTACAAATTTAAATACAAGTTGAAGTATATATATATATATATATATATATATATATATATATATATATATATATATATATATATATATATATATATATATATAATTTAAAGCGAATTGAGACTATAAATTGAGAATGCGTGATATATATATATATATATATATATATATATATATTTTACAGAAAATTACCTCTATTTTAAGAAACATTAAGTCGATATGCATTTAAGATTCTATAAATAGTAACTCAAGTATATATGCTGTTATATACTAAATCATGTGATCAGGTTTAAGCCAATCAGAGAGCTTGGAATATATTATTAAAATAATATTTTGAAATGTCATTTCCACCTACTAACATTAAACATAGGCGTCGGAACCGGGGGACCTGTGGAAAAGGGACTTAGCCCACCCCCACTTTTTTTAGCAAAAGATGGGCATTGAAAATTGGGATTTAACTTTTTTTGTTGTTTTAGCCCCCACTTTCCATTAGCAACCCCTCTCTCAATTTGCTTCCGACACTTATGTTAAAATTGTCGGATAGGTACCCTGCAAACATTCCAGAAAACGAAATCAAGAGGCCCATGGGCCTTATAGGTCATCGAAGTACCATGTAACAACTTTCAACAATTGAATTTGATTCGTGTTTTAAACCAGAGGCCAGGAAATCCACAATTTTGAAAGAGCCACAATGACTTATCATAACTCTACACTTAGCATGCTTACTTCGGTCTACTTAATACCTAGTAGATCAGAGTAACAGAGAGATCAGTTGTGCAACCCATCCCACAGGAACCAATGACCCTGGGGTCACATCATTAAAAATTTTGGAAATGTTACAAATCTTATTTCATCATGCTGTTGATTAATCCCAAACTACAGATTTCAAAGCATTGAATAATTTTCAGACTATGCCCCCCCCCCTCCCGAAGCAGCTTTCTTCGTCATAAATATGTACTAAAGATCACTGGCATAATACCAAGGAGCAAAAGAAAAGATTTTCAAAGAATTCATGCAGTTTCACTATATAAACATTAGAGCTCCACCCTAGCACAAGAAGCCCTGATCCAGGGGCGCTGAAATTCACAAATCTCAAAGAGGTGCATGCATCCTTCCCCTTCCTCCTCTTATCATTGTTTTAATACCCAGGTGCAGAAAAAAAGGTTTTTGAAGAATTTATGCATTTTCACTATATAATCCGTAGAGCCCCACCCAACACCAGAACTCCCAAACCAGGGGCCACATGCAATTCACAATTTTGGAAGAGGCAGCCTTATTCAACATAACTATGTCACAGTACTTGTTTAGTTTATTTAATGCCCACGAACAGAGATTTTCAAAGAAATAATTAATTTTTATTAGATAATATTTATAGCCCGTCATAGCACTAGAACCCCTGACCCTGGGATCGTGAAATTCATAATTTTGGAAGAGGCAACCTTATTCAACATAACTATGCACTTGGTTAATTCATTTAATAGCCAGGAGAAGATAAGAAGAATTCAAAGAAATAATGCATTTTCACTATATAACCTATTTAGCCCCACACTAGTACTAGAACCCCTGACCCTTGGGCCATGAATTTCACAATTTTGGTAGAGGACTCAATATGTTGATTACAATCATACCAACATCTTGACTGCTTGGTGTCCAGGAGTAAAGAAGATTTTTAAAGAATGCATTAATTTTAGTGGTTTGGCCCCACCCCAGGCTCCAGGGACCATGGAATTCACAATTTAAAATTGTCCCCCTTCACCCATAGATGCTTTATGCCAAAATTGGTTGAAACTGGTTCAGTGGTTTCAGAGAAGAAGCTGAAAATGTTCAAATGTAAATGCACGACGACGGAGGAAAACGGATAGCAATAGGTCACCTGAGTTCAGGTGACCTAAAAATAATGAAACGAATATAAACCTTGTCGGAAATGAAATTTAAAAAACAAAATGTTGACATGCTGTGTAAAACTCCGGAACAAAGCAACGGAACAATTAAATGAAGTAAACCGAAGTGTCTACAAGCTAACTTACAAGCTAATTGTGTCTTCTAGTACAAGCTAACCTACAAGCTAATTGTGTCTACAAGCTAACTGTCTATAAGCTACATGTAACTGACTACATGCTAACTGTGTCTACAACTTAATCATCTCAGAGGATGCTCTTTAAACAAAAGCACTAAATAAAATGTACGTTCCCATAGAAAAGAAACCTTCAATGTCCTATTCAGGTACTGTATTAAATTTGTGACAACTTTTTCGACAAGGTCTTAGGACCAAAACCGGGGTAGCTTAGTTCGGCCGATTGTCAACTGGAGTAGTAAATACCCAATTAAAAGTTCTCCAACGGCACAGAAGTGGGACATAAGTCGTCCCATCGTTGTCAACAAAAATTTAAAGTTCCTGATCATGGGCTAGCTGATGTTATTAATTTCTTAACTAATGAGAATCTACCAGTATTCGCCATTTCGTAGCTCCAATCTAAGGTGAAAATCGTCTTAATCAACTCACAATGTGATTGATTATGGAATCAAAAAGTGGATGTAATGTAGATATTAATTTAAATTATAAATAAATTAACACATGTACATGTAGATATGTACAATAACTTTTTTTATTTTTTTTAAATTATTAATTACAATACATGTATATGGTGTGGTCCTGGAGGTACTGGTCACGGATTGCCCTGCTACCTCCGATCACATGGTAATACGTCACAGCACCTGTTGTGACGTGTACAAAGCGTGTCTCTTTACTGTTACATGCTGCCAGAGACGTATGGTGTATGTCTCTGATGCTGCAGAGTAGAGACTTATCTTTGTCAGCTCCGATATTGTTACATATGTAGTATATTGCGGGCACTAATGAATATCGTGTTAATTTACCACAGTGTTTTCTCTGTTCCGCCATCACTAGGGTAATGTAGTTATTGTAGAGAAACACTATATATTGGCGCTGTGTCAGAGACCAGGAGAGCTTATGCGATAGTAATGCGTCCGTGTCTGTCTGTAAACAATTTTTCAAAATGCTACTCCTCCTTTGGTCTGATTACAATATAACTTGGCACACAGGAAGACTACACTGTGATACATAATTCCGGTATTGCCGTGGTTACTAACATTAGAAATTTCTGTAAAATACTTTTTAAATGCTAATCCTCCTCTAGTTTTGGTCCAATTTCAGTATAACTTAGCACACAAGTAGACTGTACTAAGACACATAATTCTACGTATCGGTTTTTGATTTCGATGAACGGTGTTGTCGTGGTTACTAAAAATAGAAATTTCTTTGAAATGCTTTAAAAATCATTCTCCTACAGGTTTTGACTGATTTCAATATAATTTGACACACAAGTAGACAATACTAATTAAGATACATAAATATCAGTTTTGTGATTTTTTATTCTGATGGTTGCTGTTGCCATGGTAACTAAAATCGAAAATTCTGTAAAGTTTTATCAAAAGCTACTCCTACAGTTGAAGTCTTATTGCAATCTTGCCAGAAAAAGAGACTTAATCAAAGATCATTATTCTATTTATTGCTTTTGTAAAGATTTAAGTCCCAACTGATACTTTTCTCTTCCTTTATTTTAAGTACAAACCAGTAGAGCTAGTCTTAACAGGGGTTTCTGCATGTTCTGGTTTTGTTTGGGCAGCGGGGTGCCGGCCTACCACGTGTTAGCTAGTGCCGTCGCAAACTTGATTTTTTTTTTACTTTTGATTATTATGTAAAGTCAATTTATAAGGTAAACGTTCTTGAATTTCGTTTATTGTTGCTTGTATTTATAGCTAATTAGCTGCCAGATATTTTTATGTCTATTTTGTAAATTTATCTTGCGGTCGAGTGTTTTATAGTTCGTTTGGTTTAGGCAGGGGAACTTTGAGACCCGAGAGGGGCTGGTACGCTCAAGTAGGAGGAGTAGACAACATGAGTGTAAAAGGTACCCCGGTGGATTGAGCCCAAGGAAAGTTCCGCCTGCTAGGAGTGTGAAGTTCGCCCCGAGTGTCGATAGTACACCGATGTCCCGGGGGTGGGGGGTGGGGTGCCCCGGATAATGTCACTCAGTATGGGGAGGGGGACATGTCACTCACTCAAGGTACTATTTCGCAGGGTCCAGGGGATGCTCCCGGATGGTCCGAGTTCTATGCGCTCCTCCAGGAAAGACAGAATATCCTGCAGGGGGCGGTGGACAGCATTCGAGGGGAAATGGGTCAAGTTCAGGGGGGGGGGGCTAGGTCAAGTCACCCGAAGGGTAGATACCCTTGGTCAGGATATGGGAGCCCTGCGGGGGATATTAATGCCCTTGAGACCAGTATGTCCTCACAGGTTGGGTCTATGGAGAAAAGTATGCGAAGCCAGTTAAGTGATGAAAGTGAGGAAGCCACAGTCACCCCTATCTATACAGGAAGTCAAGGTCATTAAGCCAGTAGTGACTAATAGCCAGGGGGAGTCCTTGGGTCCCTAGTACACTATCCGGACATGATATACCTGCAGTGACAACAGTTGTGTCCGCACTTAGCGGAGGGTCTTTGCCTGTTTTTGTGAGAGGACATAGTGTTTGTGCGTCTCAAGGTCATTCCTTATCGTCGATCGGCAGTGACAGTTTAGCCTCAGGACTTCCGAGCACCATTACTTTGGGTTCATTCGCGTCAGGGCACTCGGATGACTCGTACCTCGCACATAACCTCGGACGTCAACGGTGATCTACCATCTTGCTGATTCAGTCATATGATCTGTCTCATCTTATTTGAATTTCTTTCAAAAGTAATACATGTGAAATCGAAGTCATTTTGTGGCACACTCAACAGTTTTTTCTTGCTTTCAAAGCAATTCCCGATTGGGAACTTTCGCGACCGTGCCCTTAGCGTCCGCGCATCCTAGTGTTGCTAACTCGAGTGGTCAGGGCGCTGGACACTATCGAGGGTTGGATCGGTTGTCAGCTGCATTAGGGGTAGTCCGTCACTCGTACCTAGTCATGGGGGGTGGGGGCTAGTACAGTTCAAGGTCATAGTTAATGAGCACTGCGAACTAAGTCAGGTACCGAGTTTGCTTTCAACGGGAAACAGTAAAAACATGCAAACCGAAGTAAAAGGGGGTTAGATATAACGGGGATGTCGAGTGGGGTCCGTTTTATGCCAAGTTCTCCACTGTTGCCGAGTACCACCAATGGAACGATTCCGACTCTCTGTTTGCCTTAAGTCTCTTAAGTGCTGCTAAATTTCTGAAAAGGTTCTCCAGATGGAGGATAGGTTCGGTTCAACTTCTCCGACAGCCGCCCCAAAGCTGGAATTTAACTCTATTTGCCAGCGGACGGACGAAGCTATAGAGCAATGGGGGCCGTGTTATGGACACTGCCCTGAAAGCGTTTGGTGGCGGAACTTAGCCGGAAGTTTTTTTAAGAGCAAGTAATTTTTTTAAGGGCAAGTAATTGTTCGTTTTGGTTTGGGGTGTGATCATGTCGAGGTAGGGCAGCAGTTAATCAATAATCTCGCGGGGACTCTAGAGGACGCGATTAAGCGTGTGAAAACGTACCAGCTTAGTCAAAGCTTTTAGTTCGTCGGCCGAGACTCAGAGCGGTTAGATCTCTATCTCGAGAAAGTCGGAATGACCGTGGTCTGTCACCGTGTCAGGTCATTACCGGGAGAACTCAGATTCGGTGTCTCGGGATCTTTGCGTCGCGCACAGGAAGCGCACTGACACAAGGGACCGTTTTTGCGTCGAGCACAAGGAGTGCACCGATGCAAGGGACCGTTATGATGCGCGCATTATTCCTAAGGGACCTTCGGTCGGTTATGAAGGATCGACGACGCACCAACAGGGAACGTGCCGAGTCACAGGACCGGGACTCGTGTACATTATATCATAAGTCGGGTGACAGCAACAGAGGTTCCAGTTCCGAGCGTGGATCCTTAAGGAATCCTTAAGGGAACCGTCATTGAATAGGAGACGTTCTCGTGCGTCGAGGCCAGTTATCTATTATAAATATCAGGGCACATGCGTTGCGAATGCCTGGTCCGCAAACGCAGAGGTAAATCGAGGACTCCTAAGCTTTGTATAAAGCAAAATGGTGTTAGGACCACAGACAAACGTCGTGCGTCATGTCTGGGAACCAAAGTAAAGTTCTATGAATCGAATGTGAACGCAACCTTTGTCATACCATCCATTAGTCATCCATTGAAACAGCAGCCGACATCACGATAATCTCAAGAAAAGTATACAGATCTCTGCGACCGCAACCTGAGATAATTAGGGACACTAAAGTTAGCTGGCGAGGGAGCGGGTATGACCGCTCAGTTCCTCGGGAATCTGAGAATGCGCATCGGGGAATATGATTTTATACATCCGATTTATATTGGCCCCTTACAAGACGAGTTGTTATGAAGGATCGATTTCCTGTGAAGCCGGTACTTGAAGGGTCAAGGGCATAGAGACTACCTTTGCCCTGAGTGCTGATGAGACAGTGTCAGTGCTCAATGCGGTTTCAGTCCGCAGAGTGCGAGATTTCCCGCACACTGCCCAAGTTATCGTGTGTGCCCTTATTAAGGAAATGCTTTCCGTCTGGTATTGTGGCTTCGCGAACATATAATACCACAAGAAGCAAAGCCAAGCTATATATACTAAACCTGACGGACAGAAGACGTATAATCTAGACTGGTACTAAGGTAGGGGAAGCCGTCCCTGTCGTGTCGGTTAAAGGTACCGATCCCACAGTGCGTCGTATGTCAGTCGGGGGGGGGGGGGGGCAGTTATAAACATATTGCCACGCTCCTTGAACAGTTAGGCAAGACCGCGCCTGTGGAAGTAAAGTCTCAGGCTGCGGAGCTCGTTAAAGAATTTGCCGACGTCTTCGCTGTAGATGACCTTGATCTGTGAACTTCTACGACATCGAGCACCAAACTGACACTGGTAATGCGTCTCCCATAAAACAGCGGATGCGTCGCACTCCTGCTGTATTTCAAGGGGAGGGAGAAGGTCATTTAGACATTCAGCCATCTTCATCAGACTGGGCGTCTGTCCCAGTTTTGGTTATGAAGAAAGATGGCAGACTACTACTGGTGCACAGACTACAGAGCTCTGAATAAGGTGACAGTCAAGGACACGTACCCATTACCCGTCATTGAGGAGTGCATTGAAACGGTAGCAGGAAACCGCTGGTTCTCGATCTAAGCTCGACGCTAAAGTGGCTTACTGGCAAGATAGCTCCGGAAAAGACTGCGTTCATAACAATATATGGATTATTTGAGTTTACCAGAATGGGGTTCGGTTTGTGCAATGCCCCCGCGACCTTCGCCAAGGCTATCAATTTGGTGTTGCACCGACTTAACTAGAAAATTGCCTTAGCTTTCTTAAACGATATCCTAGTTTTTGGATCTTCAGCACACGCTCACATTGATAACTTGCGTCAAATGTTTGGGCGGTTCCGAGCGTATTCTTTGTCTCAAATTTAAAACTCGGAAATGTGAACTGTTTTCAGACTAGGGTCGAGTTCCTTGGTAGAACCGTAAGCGAGCACGGAGTGGAAATGGGGGATCAGTATATCGAGTCAGTGCATGTTTGGCCTGTTCCGTGTGATGTCAAGGGCGTAGAGCGCTTTTTCGGTTTCGCCAATATTACTACCGTAGTTTTACCCCTCACTTTTCCAGAATTGCGGCTCCGCTTTATGTGGTTACCGGAAAAAGTGGTTTTCGGTGGGGCGAAGAACAGCATAATGCTTTCGTGGAACTCATCCAGTTAATGGCCAAACCTCCAGTTCTCGCGATACCGAACAGTACAAGTCATTTCATCCTAGATACTGATGCCTCGGACCATGCTGTATATAGGCGGGGAATAAAGCCAAGTCCTGGGTGGGAGAGAAAGAACAATAGGGTATGGGAGTGCAGTGCTATCCGCAGAACAGCGCAGGTATTCTTCCACCACTCGTAAGGAGTTTCTGGCTTTAATAAAATTCACAAGATAATTTCGCCACTACCTGCTGGGTAGAGACTTCAGGGTGAGGACAGACCAACATAGTTCTGGAGGTACTGGACACGGATTGCCCTGCTTCCTCCGATCACATGGTATACGTCACAGCAACTGTTGTGACGTGTACGATTCTCTCTCTTTTCTGTTACGTGCTGCAGAGTACGGACGTGTCCTTGTCAGCTCCGATATTGTTATATATATATAGTATATTGCGGGCAATAATAGAATATCGTTATTTTTCTATAGTGTTCTCTCTGCACAGTTCCGCTATCACTAGAATAATGCAGTTACTATAGAGAAACACTTTATACAACACTGAGTATTAAATTTTAAAAATTACTTACACAATATGTTATGTTAAAAATTTGTTATTCAAAAAATTACACAATATATTATTTTTAAAAATATCAATATATACATTATATATGAAATAGATAATTAATTTATAAGTCATTCATTTCTCCTTCCGCAGTAAGGAGTACATTTTTAAAAAAGTTTAAGATTCGGTTAAAACACCCCGCCTGGGCTGTAAAAAAAGAATATATAATTGAGATTGAAGCGAATACGATATATATATATATATATATATATATATATATATATATATATATATATATATACTATACCCAAAAAGTGGATTTTTTGTTACTTTGCAGTTTTTCTGTTAAAGGGAAAACATGATATAATTTATATAATTGTCCCCCGCTTTCGCGAAAAGGAGGGGACATTAACTCTCATTCGTCTGTCAGTCAGTCTGTCCGTCCGTCACAAAAACTTTAATCTTGCTCATAACTTTCGATTTAGTGGAGCTATGACTTTCATATTTCACATATGTATTCCTAGTGACAAGACCTTTCTTTGGGTACTACCAAATTTAACCTTGACCTTGGAGTTTGACCCACTTTTGCACAAAAATTCCAAACTTTTACTTTGGCCATAACTTTTGACATATGTATTCATTGTGACCAGACCTTTCATTGAGTATAAAGAACTTTGACCCTTTGACCTTGGAGTTTGACCTACATTTTAAAAACTTTAACCTTCGCCACAACTTTTGTACGGTTCGGGCAAGGGCTTTCATACTTCACATATACTACTCAAAATTTGATAAGGATCACATGGTTATATATGTGTAATTTACTACTAACATAACAACAGACATAAATTTAACTCAAGAAATGTGTTAACTCATTCTGTGAATGGGTATTTATGAACAACATGAACTTTTATCAATAAGGAATGCTTGAAATCTGATAACAACAGGAAAAGGCATTTCATTACAAAAAGTTTACAGCAAACTAGAGAAAAAAATTACACAGTTTTTGATGATGAAGTATCAATGCCGGGTATGGCCTCCCCTTGCATCAATGACGGCTTGACAACGTCGAGCCATGCTGTCGATAAGCAACCGGATGTTTCCACTGGAAAGGTTGTTCCACTCTTCAACGAGGACGTTTCCTAGATCTGCAAAAGTCGTGGGTTGTGCTCTACGACGTGAAAGGGCAACTTGCAGCATGCTCCATACATGCTCAATCGGGTTCAATTCCGGCGAGCGCTGGCCAGTCCATACGGACAATTGTCTCCTGCTGAAGGTACTGTTCCACCCCCCTGGCGCGATGTGGGCGGGCGTTATCATCCATCAGGATGAACTCAGGGCCAACAGCACCAGCGTAGGGTCTGACGTAAACATCGAGGATCTCATCCCGGTACCACACCCCAGTCATTGTTCCTCTCTCCAGGACATGAAGATCTGTTCTTCAATCCCTGCTGATTCCACCCCAGACCATGATGGAACCACCACCATAACGGTCATGTTCACTGATGTGGGTATCATGAAAACGTTCACGTCGTCGTCGCCACACTCGGTGCCCACTGTCTGTAAAGTGCGAACAATATCTGGACTCATCGGTGAACAGAACTGGAACCCAATCGTTCTATGTTCAAACGACATGATCTTCAGCCCAGTCCAATCGCTCCCGCCGGTGTCGCACAGTCAGAGGGATTCGAACACATGCCCTTCTCGAGTTGAGACCTGCAGTGTGAAGCCGATTCCGTATCGTCTGAATCGACACATTCATCCCCGAGGCGTTCAGGAGGTCGTTACGCAGGCTGGTTGCTGTCCAGAAGGGGTGGCGTCGTGCCTGAAGAGCCACAAAATGGTCTTGGCGTTGAGTTGTCGATCTCTGACGACCACCCCCATGTCGGTGTGCTGCTGTACCAAAAGTTTTCCGTCCATTCCAGGCCCTGTTTACAACGCTCTGGCTGATGTTTAGTGTATTTGCAACGTCACGTTGTGAATAGCCAGCGTCATGCATTTCAATACATCTACCTAGTTGCTCTATCGTTAGGCGATGCCTTACACGAGCCATTGTGTTGATAAACGTAAACACTCAGGTGAGTTCTTTTTAAATCTTAGAAAGAATCGTACACCGATGCCTGAGTGAAAATCGTGCAATTGTACCAAAAGTATAACCATTTGTGTGAAATGAAATGCACGTGCAAGTTTGTTGAAGACATTTCTTATTGCACTTGGACACAATATTGCCAGTTATTGATATCTAAATTTATAGAAACATTTCTATGATCCTTATCAAATTTTGAGTAGTAAATGTAATACCTGTAGCAAGACCTTTCTTAAGAAACTACCAATATATATTTAATTTGCAATATTTACATTTCCAATGTCTTTGTCCGAGATAAAATTACCAATTGTAAATGTAATTGATTTCCTCATGAATGTTTTGGCGCGGTTCCAAAAAAACCACGTGCAAGGCGGGACAACACCTACACTAGAGAGAAGCAGGCTTGGAGCCCGTGGATTGGCGGAATCAAAGCATGTAAATATAAGGAATAACTGTCTTATTTTTCGAATTCATGAAGATGATCAATGGATTGGCTTGTGTGATAATTTTATGCATAAACGCCTTCGGCGTTTATGCAAATTATCACACAAGCCAATCCATTGATCACTTCATGAATTCGAAAAATAAGACAGTTATTCCTTAAATTAAGAAAAGTTGAATCTTCGCTATTTTGCCATACGGGTCATCAGATTCACTTCCTTATAACTTTTGATTGAGAGGAGATAGGGCTTTCATTTCTGACATGTGCATTACATGTACCTATATATGACAAGATTTGACACAATATGTCATTAAAATGACATCCCACCCACATAGACACCGAAAGCGGGAGACAACAGTTCTTTGAATTTGCTTGTTTAATACATTTTCAAAGTGAGTCTCACCAAGAATATCTCTTAAGATATGCTTTTCTCTGTTATTAATGCAAATAGAAAGGAAAACGCCATAAATAAAACTGAATAGAATAAGTGTACATGATGAGAAATTCTCACCTCGGCAACTGATGTCATCCGGTTTTCAATTGCTGCCATAGAGAACGCATTGCGCATTGATGTGATTGACATCCTCCTGGCCTGTGACAAATAGGGAAAAACAAATAAAAAAAAATTGAAATTAATATTAATTCCAATATTTTTTTTATAACTAAAATTTGAATTTTTTTTTGGTATACCTCCATCTCCATTGTCCTTGACATGAACATTTTGACAGCAGACACGCTTCAAATTCTTCATTTCGGCCGTCTTCTTCTGACAGAACACCTAACGCGTCTCTGAAAATGCTAGATCCGCTAGACAAAGCTTGGAAAACAATACACTATAATTGACTATATATCATATACAGTTACTGTAGAACTCGTTTAGTACGAACATGGATATTGCGAATTTACGGATATAGCGAAGTCAACTTGGATCCCCCAGTTATATAAATTTAATGAATTTCTTATACGGTTATAACGAATTACGGATATAGCGAAGTAAATTCAAAGGTCCCGGCGACTTCGTTATAACCGAGTTTTGCTGTAATACGTACTGAATTTACTAAATTAATGTAATAGTCTTAGGCACCGAAACCGAGGGAGAGGCTAGTAGACTTACCCCCCCCCCCCCAATTTTTTTTTTTTTTGCAAAGATAGACCATATTACACTTTATCTATAGGCATTGAAAATTGGGGTTCAGTCCCGCAAACAATTTTTGGTTGGACCCCCCCCCCCCCTTTCAATTTGCTTTTGACGCTTTAATGCAATTATTTAATAACTCGTTTTAGCTCTACTGGCCCTTTTCTTTGCATCTTATGTTATAGCCGGTAAGAATTTGCCCTGAATAACCTTTAAACGTTTACAGTATGCTTCTATGAGCACCTCCAGCTCTATCTCATTCCAGTTAGGTTAACGAACTTTTATTTTATCCATTAGGTCTAAACAATTAACTTTGCAGACAACTACGTGCAGGTCTACGACCTTTAGTAAAACGCTCTCTACGCACACGAAAATTCAGTCGTAAAGTCTACGTTTACGTCTACGGCAAATTTTACGACCTTTAGTAAAACTCGATCAGTACAGAAGAGCTTATGCGGTAGTATGGTGTCCGTCCATCTAGATGTCTGTCTGTCTGTAAACAATTTTTCAAAATGTTACTCCTCCTATAGTTTTGTTCTGATTTCAATACAACTTGTCACACTAGTAGACTACACTAAGATACATAGACTAGTGCACCGATTTCGGATTTGGATGAACGGTGTTGCCATGGTTTCTAAAAATAGAAATTTCTGTGAAATTCCTATAAAACGCTACTCCTCCTACAGTTTTTGTCTGATGTCAAAATAACTTGGCACACAAGCTACACTAAGGTACATAATTCTATTTATTGCTGCCTGTTGCATAGTCCGAAATATCTGACGTTTTCCTGGCTTTTTTACGATTTTGATATTTTACATGCCAGGAAAACGTCAGAACCGGCGCCATTACGAAAACTGGAAATTTCGCCGTCTCCAACAAAAGTTCATTTTTAATACTTGCGAACCGAAATAAATGCCGAAATCAGAATTTATCAAAGTAACAACGCCTCTAGTACTTACCAATATCGATGAAAAGAAAATATCATTCCAGATTTCGTTACTGGACTTGCAAGATTTTAAAATGCAAGAAATGAAGACAATTCTCGACAGTGTGATAAAATCTTCTCAGCGGATTGTATATTTTATAAATGAACCATAAAACGATATTGGTAAGTACTAAAAGTATTGTACTATTGAAAACTTAGGACTCTGAAATTTGATTCGGTTCGCAAGTATATAATTTTACTCGAGAATGCCGCCTTCGGTTGGAGGCGGCGATTTCCCAGTTTTCGTAATGGCGCCGGTTCTGACTTTTTCCTGGCAGGTAAAATATCAAAATCGTAAAAAAGCCAGGAAAACGTCAGATTGTTCGGACTACCTGTTGCAAAGTTTCAACTCCAAGTTCTACTTTTCCTTTGCTACATGTATACGTACAGACCAGTAGAGCTACAGTCTCATCATAGACTTCTGGTTCCTCTAAAGAGATTAAACATTCAGATTCTGTATGCAAAGGTTTCGTTTATGAAATATATACGCATGTAATAATTCATTACTACATGTACATGTTATTTAAATTCTTCAGTGACAACCTCTATATCATTTTATTAAATGCGAAAATATTTTTTTTTTTGGATAAAACGAAAAAGGGTTGTAGTTATAAAGAAATATTTACATTCAGTGTAATTTTCCTTATGAAATCCAGTAGAAATCCACAACGTTCAAATTTCTACATTTGCAAATCCACTTCTCTCTCCCACTATGAACCTGCAGGCTTTAACTGCGTTCATAGCACTATAGACGCAACTGCTTCTGCTATGAGTGCAATTGCTCTATCACACTCGTGTAGAACAATCTCTACTACACTTATATACCGTGTTGAGAAGTATATATATGAAATGTTTCATGAGAGGAATAAAAATAAGTTTTTAATATTATTCTTTGAAAAAAAAAGAAATTCAGAATATTTAAAATTGCTGATTCGTATCTTTAAAAATTTAATTTTGGTCAATGTATTTAATTGTATAATAAAACTTTTTAAAAATTTAGAGAACGGCTATATTTTTATTTTTTCGTATCATGCATATTTGTACAAAGAACGATAACTCTTCACACTTGGGTAATAATATTCAGAAAGAGAAAATTTAACAAGTATATCTACTTCAAGAATGATTTCAGCTATTAAAAATAAATAGAAAAACTAAAAAAAAAAAAAAAATCTTAGAAAGCATTCTGGTGTAATAATCATCATAAAAGCATTCTCATTTTTCATCATAGATTTAAATTATTGATTTTTGTCGGAGGGTTTCAATAACGTTGATCGATGACGTCACAACTGCATCAAAACAAAAATTAAGAGAATGTGATGACGGCGCTGCTTGTATCCAGATAACTGTGTTTGAGAGGGAAATACTAAATAAATTGTTTGTGATTTATTAGAGAAAAGGATCATTGATCAGGTGTAGTGATTTTAAAGCCGTATGTTTTTCATTACTAAAGAGTAAAGACAAGAACCTGCGTCCTTATGTAAGTCAGGATTTCCTCTGATATTCTTGAAAAACTCAAAGAATGCAAATATAAGTAATAAACAACGATTATTCAGTGAACATGGCATTATGAATAGCAATAGCTCTGCTGGCATATTTTCCATGATGCGCGAATATGCCAGCAGAGCAATTGCTATTCATAACGCCATGTTCACTGAATAACGTTGTTTATTTCTTAAATAACACACGCGAAACCTTGTCACCGCGCGTTAGAATACACAGTAGGAACTATATGCATTATTAAAATCATTCAAACTACTTTCACTACACCCAAATATCTGTGTTGTAAATCTTCTTAGTGTATGAAAAATATACAAAATTTTAATTACTTTCTGATTTCTAAACCTATTTCTAATTGTTTTTAAAATTTGAAACACTTAAAATGTGATTTTGACAAACTAAGTTTTTTTAAACTAAAGGATTATATAAGAAATGCCATCCTGTGGTATCTCGCACAAATGCCTGGTAGGGGACCTCGATTTTTTGTGAGTAAACATGTTACAGTAGTAATTCTTCAATGACAAATCTTGGAAAAAATTATATATTATTGAGAAACATCTCGTCTGTCCTAAGTATGAACGATATCTCAGTTCTTTCTGCAGGAAGATTTTTGTATTAGGGCTCCGCTCGGCGGGCGCCCTATAGTGATCAGTCTGTTCGTCCGAGATCTCTTGTCCGGAGCATATCTTCTCTCTCCTTGGCCCAATCTGGCTCATACTTCACCCACAGTGTGCCTTTAGGTAACTGGTGTGCAGTGACTTTGAACCATGTTTCTAAGTCAAAGGTCAAGGTCATAGCAGAATTATATGAAAAATCCTTGTCCAGATCATATCTTCTCTCTCCTTGGCCCAATCTGGCTCAAACTTCACCCACAGAGTACCTTACGGTAACCAGTTGGAGTGGCTTTGAACCATGTTTCTAGGTAAAAGGTCAAGGTCAAAGTAGTATTATATGAAAAATCCTTGTCTGGATCATATCTTCTCTCTCCTTGGCCCAATCTGGCTCATACTTCACCCACAAAGTACCTTTAGGTAACCAGTGTGCAGTGACCTTGAACCATGTTTCTAGGTCAAAGGTCAAGGTCAAAGCAGAATTAAATGAAAAATCCTTGTTTGGAGCATATCTTCTCTCCCCTTTGTCCAATGTGCTCAAATCTCACTCACAGAGTGCTAGTGGTCAGCGAATGTGAAGTGATCTTAAACAAAGTTTCTAGGTAAAGGGTCAAGGTCAAAAATATCCTTTCTGTTTAAATTCTTGTTTGGAGCATATTTTCTCTTTCCTTGGCTTAATCTGGCTCATACTTCACCCACAGATTGTCTTTGGGTAAAGGGTGTTCAGTGACCTTGAATCATGTTTCTAGGTCAAAGGTTAAAGTCATAGCAGATTTATATGAAAAATCCTTGTTCGGGGCATATCTCTGCCCTTTGTTCAGCTAGGATCATACCTCACTCAGAGTGCCTTTGGGTGAAGGGTGTGCAGTGACCTTGAACTATGTTTCTAGGTCAAAGGTTAACACCATAGCAGAATTATGTGAAAACCCTTGTTCGGAGCATATTGTCTCTCCTATTAGTCCAATGTTGCTCATACTTCACCCACAGAGTGCCTTTGGTCAGTGATTGTGCAGTGACCATTAAAAAAGTTTTTAGGTCAAGGTTCAAGGTAAGAAATAGCCCCTATTTTGTATTGTTTTATGGACTTTTGATCTTGGGCATCAACGATAGTGGGAAATGTGGGATAAATTCCCGTTATCCATAAATTATCCAATATTTCACACTGTCGTTGATGTCCATGGCATATTATACTAATTAAACAATCTAATTAAAATTAGATCATTTGTAAACGTTCATGTATTTTGTTATGTCGCTTACAGCGACATAACAAATACGAGCGTAAAGGATCTAATTTTAATTAGATTGACACACAGACAGATGCGCACGATATTTGCATGCATATTAGGCCTCCTTAGCTCCTGACCTATCGACCTGCCTAATTTACATTCCAATAGAATTATCAAGAAATCAACTCCCCTAAAGAGTTAACACATAGGGAAAAAAACAGAAATGAAAATATTAAAATATAAATCCCTAAAAAGCAAAAACTATACATATAATCGCGAAAAAGCAGTATTATTTGTTGCGGAAAAGCAGGGTCCTTTTTTGCAGAAAATTAATGTCGTTTTGAGAAAAAAGTGGAACTGTGACGGTTATGTTTTAAACTGAAGTATCAAAGAAAAATGTTATAATTGATATTCAATTTTGTCACTTTTATATTTGTTGCAAAATTGCTCGCCTTGTTCGCCTATATTATAGTTATTTCTCCCGGACATTTTCTCTATTCCATCTGAGCCCATTTTGATTTCGACGCATATACGGAACAGAACGGAACAGAACGTATACATCCTTGGGTATTTTAATTAAAAAAAAAATTATTTTTAAACTAACACTATAGGCACGTAGTATCAGAGGGTTGGAAGGGGGCAGAGGGGCCTGGCCCCTCCGTTAACTTTTTACCATTGAAAATGCTCATTGAAAGGCCGTTTCTCCCCCTCAACACTATTTCCTGCAGTATACAAGTAGTAAAAAATTGGTACTGAAAGATTTTTTTCTCAGGTAAAGTCGATTTTTTTCTGGCACCCCCCTTTCCAAAACGATGCTACGTCCTTGCATTAATTACTTGCTCAATGAAATACATGTCTTAAAGTAGTAATCTGTGAAATGCATATGCTATCTACCGCTATTCTGATCATTCATCCTCGTTTTTTCTCTTATTGTTTTCTTTTATTCATTCCTTCATTTTCTATTAATTGTATTTTTCATTTTATATTATATTACATTTATTACTTTTTGTCATACGATGCAATGAATTAAGCACCCTTAAAGTATTTTAATTTAATTGTACACGGACTTTGTTAGTCTCCATCGTCCTCAAGGGTGGCTAAATCATCGTATTGACACCCCCCCCCCCAAAAAAAAAAAAAAAACCAATAATATCATACCGGGGTATTAAGTAAAAAAACCATATCTTCCTCGATATTTGTACATTTGATAACGCCCTAGCCAAAAGCAATTAAAAAATAAAGTGAAAATCAACATAAAATGTATTGATCTGGAATATCGTAATCTATTAAATAGAGGAAACAATGATGCATAGGCATCAGAAGCATATTGAAAGTGGGGAGGGGGAGGGGGGGGGGCTAAGTGAAAGTGGGAGGCTAAACCAACAAAAAAACAAATACCAATTTCCAATGCCTATGTTTTGTATATTATTTTCAAAAAAGGGGAGCTATGCCCCCACCCCCGGTTCCGACGCCTATGTGATGTTATATCCTCAGTCTGATTTTTTCTTTCTATCTTTTTTTATGAAGAACATAGTCAAGCAGTTCAATACTGCGCAAAAGATAGTGCAGACATATTGAAAGAGAATTTCAAAAATTAGAATCAAAATGATTAAGATATAGTTTGTAAGAATGTCAATGTAAATTGAATAAATAAAAATTAATACTTCAGAAAATTTCGTATCATGTGTGCTAAAAATAAAATGTGATTCAAACTATGTATAGAAATTTAAGTCAGGGGTATCCTCTTTTGAATGTGAAAGAGAGCATTACTCACAATTAGGTCTGTTCACTTTGATGCTATAAATAGAATATATCGATTGACGAACCTTGCTTTTCATTGGGCGCACTTTCATCGTTTGATCTTCAGTCACGTGTTCATTTAGGTGGGAATTTTTTGTTGTGTTGACCTACTGAATGTGCGTGTGAGGTGTTTCCGTTGAATCCTTTGTCTTGTTCTAAAGTTGACATGGATTTTTTAATTTTCACTCCAGGTGAGTTGAATTGAAATAAATGCATTTTTGTTCCAAGTTTGTAAAAATGGAAGTTTGATAGGTTTTTGTTCCAAACTTGTGAGACTGAGTTTATCAGTATTGACAGTAATATGAACACAGGACAATTCGGTAATGTTTCAATGATTTTTACTTGTTATCAGATGTACGTCCTGGACGATGTGGTGAAATGGGAAATGCCCAGTTGACGGTATCTCTTCATTCGAGCGCCGGTCTCCTAGAGAAATGTTTCTCTGCAGTCCTCAGCAGGTAAGATCACGTGACAGTTACAAACAAAGTGAACAAACTTGACACAGTTTAACTTTTAGTAGTTCTGTGGCGGTAACTCGGAATAGGGAGATAAGAAAGAGAATGCAGGCGAAAAAATCAATTACAGAGGTCTGTTCAAGCACTAGATTTGGCCACATACCTTGAATTAGCTATACTTTTTTCTCTAGCTTTATATCCAAAATAGCTTGTTGTAGCTATTATCTAGTTTTCCATAACATGCTTTTAATATTGGAATAAAGTTGCAAGAATATACAACTATTTTAAGTCAGAGGTTTTTAAAAGCCAACCAAAGCTGAATTAAAAATCTTTGAACTCTTCTAACAGTTCAAGCAACATTTTTTTTTATAGAGTAACAGTTTACTGTGTATGCTGTAAAGCAATGTAAATCATTGTTATCATCTGCATTTTTAAACAAAATAGGATTCTTTAATTAAGAATTACTACCACTCTCAAATGCGAAGAATCAGGAATTTTTTTCAGTGGGGTCCATCCTACTAAAAAAAAATCCAAAACGTTGCTTCGCGGATTATAAAGCTCAAAATGACCAAACCAGATTATACTCCATAATCTCGCCAAGAATTAGAGTCATTCATTAAATACATGTACATGTAAGGGCAGCTTTCATTTCTTCCAGAAAATGTCATTTATTTAAGTAATTGTTTGCAAGAATTTTGACTAAAATAAGGAAATGAAAATTTCAGAATGTTAAACCTGCTTTTTCGCTCTTCTGTCATGGTCCAAAATTTTAATAACCTGATGATAATGGTGTCAACAGCAGTTATAGTATCATCAATTTTAGGTTTATATATTTTTCATTCATAACCATATATAGTAAAGATACAACTATTATATTTCATTTATGTCTTTATGCACTTATACTAAATTGAAGTATGATTATTAGGTCACCTGAGTAACTCAGGTGACCTATTGCTATCTGTTTTCGTCCGTCGTCGTCCGTCGTGTGTTAACATTTGAACATCTCTGAAACCACTGAACCAATTTCAATCAAATTTAGTATACAGCATCTATGGGTAAAGGGGAACATAAAATTTGAATTTCATGGTCCCTAACCCCCTGGGGCCTGGGGGGTGGGGCCAAAACCACTAAAATTATTGCAATCTTTAAAAGTCTTCTTCTTTACTCCTGGAAATCAAGCAGGCAAACTGTTGGCATGAATGTATTGAGCATTGAGTCCTCTACCAAAATTGTGAAATTCATGGCCCCAGGATCAGGGGCTAGTGCTAGGGAGGGGCTATATAGATTATATAGTGAAAATGCATTATTTCTTTAAAAATCTTCTTCTCTGCTCCTGGGTATTAAATAAACTAACTAAGTACATAGTTATGATGAGCAAGAGTGCCTCTTCCAAAACTGTGAATTTTATGGCCCCAGGGTCAGGGATTCTGGTGTTTGGGCGGGGCTCTATTGATTATATAGTGAAAATACATTTATTCTTTGAAAATCTTCTTCTCCGCTTGTGGGTATTAAATTAACCAACTAAGCACATAGTTATGATGAGCAAGAGTGCCTCTTCGAAAATTATAAATTTTATGGCCCCAGGGTTAGGGGTTCTAGTGCTAGGGAGGGGCTATATAGATTATATAGTGAAAATGCGTTATTTCTTTGAAAATCTTCTTCTCTGCTTCTGGGTATTAAATAAACTAACTAAGCACATAGTTATGATGAGCAAGAATGCCTCTTCCAAAATTGTGAATTTTATGGCCCCAGGATCAGGGGTTCTAGTGCTAGGGAGAGGCTATATAGATTATATAGTGAAAATGCATTTATTCTTTGAAAATCTTCTTCTCTGCTTCTGGGTATTAAATAAACTAACTAAGCATATAGTTATGATGAGCAAGAATGCCTCTTCCAAAATTATGAATTTGAAGGCCCCATGATCAGGGGTTCCAGTGCTAGGGAGAGGCTATATAGATTATATAGTGAAAATACATTAATTCTTTGAAAATCTTTTCCTTTGCTCCTGGGTTTTATGCCAATGATCCAAGTATATATATTTATGATGAAGAAAGGTGCATCTAGCAAAATGGTTATTTTTTATGCCCCCCCCCCCCGGGTCAACTGGGGGGGGGGGGTACATAGTCTGAAAATAAATTAATGCTTTGAAATCTGCTCTTTGGTATTAATGAACCATTTCATCATTTTATGATAAATTTTGCAAAATTTTGAAATATATGGCACCATGGTCTGTGGTTCCTTTGGGGTGAGGTGCAAAACTGGTTATAAAGTGGAAGTGCATTTTCTCTTTGTTACTCTAATCAACCTCTGGGTATTAATTAATAGACTAAGCATGCTAAGTTTATAATTATGATAAGCAATGGTGCCGCTTTCAAAATTATGAATTGTAAATTTCATGGCCTCTTCTTTAAAACACGAACCAAAGTTATTTGTTTGAAAGTTGTTACACGATACTCAGGTGACCTATAAGGCCCGTGGGCCTCTTGTTTAGTTCACCTCAACGAAGTTGGGGGAGCTTATATGATACCCTCAGCATCAGCGTCCAAGGTTAAGTTTTTTAGATCAGTTTTCTTTTTAAGTACTTCTATGTCCTATATTGATTAGACAGGCATGGAAAATGCTTCCAGTGTGTTTCATTGTACCAGTCAAGGTTTCAGATGCTTCAGTTTCAGCAAAGGAATTTTAATGACCAGGTTGATGTTTTTGGAGCAGGTTAACATTTTTGTTGTTGGTCTCATTTCGAAGTAAATATTAGCCTTATAATGACCAAAATTGCATGGATGAAACATGTAAGAATGCATACTACCAAGTTTACTTCAGATGCTGAATCTGACCTACATTTTCCGGATGAGTGAAAAGGTTTAAGTAATGTTGATGTCGAAATTTTTTGTTGAAAAATTGTTAATAATAATTAACTTATTCACTAACAGAAAGAAATAGCATTGGTAAACTTCTGTTGTTCATATTTGGGATGAAAGAACTATTTAAAAGCTTTAATTGAATCAAAATTATATTAATGTCATCCTGTACAATAATGATTTCTTATTTAAAACTGTAATTATTGGATTGTGTAGAGAAGTTTTTCTTCTGCTTTATTTTAGTCTTATTGATCACAAAGGTTTGTTACATATAATAAATTTATTATAATATTAACACATTTTAATAGCAAAATATTTTTTTCAAAAATGCAGCTCATATTGCTTTAATGTTTTTGGTGCAGGTCGCATTTCCAAATTACTTTGAGCTCTATAATGACCAAATTTGCATGGATGATACATATAAGCATGCATACTACCAGACTTGCTTCAAATGCAGAATCTGACCTACATTTTCCGGATGAGTAAACAGGTTAAAGTTTTTGGTGCAGGGATCATTTCCAAGTTACTAAGAGCCCTATAATGAGCAAACTTGCATGGATGATACCTCTAAGGACGCATACTACCAGACTTGCTTCGGATGCTGAATGTGACCTACATTTTCCAGATGAGTGAATAGGTTAAAGTTTTTGGTGCAGGGTTCATTTCCAAGTAATTAAAAGCCCTTTAATTACCAGACTTGCAAGGATGATGCATCTAAGGATGCATACTACCAGGTTTGCTTCGGATGCTGAATCTGACTTACATTTTTTGGATGAATGAACAGGTTAGTTTTTATGCAGGTTTCATTTCCATGTAACTAAGAGCCCTTTAATTACCAAAATTTCATGGATGATACATCTATGGATGCATATTACCAAGCTTGCTCCAGATGCTGAATCTGACCTATATTTTCTGGATGACTGAAAAGGTTAGTTTTTATGCAGGTTTCATTTCGAAGTAACTATGAGCCCTATGTTGAGCAAACTTGCATGGATGATACATCTAAGATCATGCCCACTAATGGACTTGCTTCAGATGCTGAATTTGACATACATTTTCCAGATAATGGACCAGGTAAAAGATATGGGTGCAGGTCTGTCATTAAAAACTACAAGGCCTATATTAACGGAGCTTGCACGAATGATGCATCAAGGGATGAAAACTCTAAAACTTGCTTCAGATGCTGGATTTGAATGACATTTTCTTGATGAGTGACTAGTTTGAAGTTTTAGATAGGTCTATTCCAAAGTACCGGTAACTGCAAGCCTTATCAAATCAAAATTGCATAAATTTTGCATTTTGGGATGTGCACTTTTAGAATATAATGGTTAATTGTGTGCCTTACTTAAAGACAACATTCGTTGAGGTGAGATCTGTAATCTCTGATTACCTGTTTGTTTTTTTTAGCTCACCTGAGCCGAAAGCTCAAGTGAGCTATTCTGATCAAAATTTGTCCGTCGTCTGTCGTCGTTGTTGTCGTTGTCGTTGTCGTAAACTTTTCACATTTTCATCTTTTTCTCAAGAACCACTGGGCCAATTTCAACCAAACTTGCCACAAAGTATTCTTGGATGAAGGGAATTCAAGTTTGTTCAAATGAAGGGCCAAGCCCTCTTCCAAGGGGAGATAATTATGAATTAGTGAAAAATTAATGGCATTTTAAAAAAAATCTTCTTCTCAAGAACCACTGGGCCAGGAAAGATGAAACTCATGTGGAATCATCCTCAGGTAGTGTAGATTCAAGTTTATACAAATCAGGACCCCAGGGGGTAGGGTGGGGCCAAAATGGCCGATCAAAGTTTTACATAGGAATATATAGGAAAAATCTTTAAAAATCTTCTTCTCAAGAACCACTGGGCCAGCAAAGATGAAACTCATGTGGAATCATCCTCAGGTAGTGTTAATTCAAATTTGTTCAAATCATGACCCCCCAGGGGTAGGGTGGGGCCAAAATGGCTGATCAAAGTTTTACATAGGAATATATAGGAAAAATCTTTAAAAATCTTCTCAAGAACCACTGGGCCAGGAAAGATGAAACTCATGTGGAATCATCCTCAGGTAGTGTTAATTCAAGTTTGTTCAAATCATGACCCCCCAGGTGTAGGGTGGGGCTTAAATGGCCGACCAAAGTTTTACATAGGAATATATAGGAAAAATCTTTAAAAATCTTCTTCTCAAGAACCACTGGGCCAGGAAAGATAAAACTCATGTGGAATCATTCTCAGGTAGTGTTAATTCAAGTTTGTTCAAATCATGACCCCCCAGGGGTAGGGTGGAGCCAAAATGGCCGACCAAAGTTTTACATAGGAATATGTAGAGAAACCTTTTAAAATCTTCTTTTTAAGCACTTCAAAGCCATGATTAGTAATATTTACATGGAATCATAATGGTAGTTTAGATTTTAGTTCGTTCAAATCATGACCCCCTGGGGGGGGGGTAAAATTTGAGCCCCCCTCCAACCTCGGTAAACTTTCAGTTCTGATCTGATATGTGCTTTTTCCAAGCTTATGTGCTCAGGTGAGTGCTGTGGCCCCTGGGCCTCTTGTTTTTATATCCCCTTCCCCATCCTTAACAAAGTGTTTTTTTTGTTCATGTTTTTTTGTTGCTTTTTTTCACCTTATTCCTTCTTAATTTCCCAGGACTTCATTGTTGGAGATGAAGTAATAAGGACTTGGAGGAGGCCGGGCATATTGGATTGGAACAGCATGCCAACAACGCTGGAGTGGAGGTATTTTATGTCTTTAAGGAAAAACAGAAGTGAGTTGGTTTCATTGTCATTTTGGCACTCCTACTAACTACTAACATTTTCCTCCCAACCCCCTTTCTCAACACATTTGTTGTATTAGTTTTTTCCATTTGCTTTTTGTTGCTATTTTTTCTTTGTCTAATCTTCTCTGTTCTCTCTTTGCCGGGACTTCAACATCGGAGACGGTGGACTTGGATGGGCTGGTACTTCATCGTTGGAGATGGTGGAACAAGGATTTGGAGGTGACTGGCTCTGCATCGTTGGAGGACTAAGAGAGGAGGCTGGGCATATTGGATTGGAACAGCATGCCAACAACGCTGGAGTGGAGGTATTTTTTTTAAGTCCTTAAGGAAAGGCAGAGGTGAGTTGGTTTCATTGTCATTTTGGCACTCCTACTAAGTACTAACATTTCCTTCCCCACCCCCACTCTCAACATATTTTTGTAGTAGTTTTTTCCATTTGCTTTTTGTTGTTGTTTTTTCTTTGTCTAATCTTCTCTGTTCTCTCTTTGCCGGGACTTCATCGTTGGAGATGATGGACTTGGACGTGGGTGGCACTTCATCGTTGGAGATGGTGGAATAAGGATTTGGAGGCAACTGGCTCTGCATCGTTGGAGAACTTAGAGAGGAGGCTGGGCATATTGGATTGGAACAGCATGCCAACAAAACTGGAGTGGAGGTATTTTTTTTAAGTCCTTAAGGAAAGGCAGAGGTGAGTTGGTTTCATTGTCATTTTGGCACTCCTACTAAGTACTAACATTTCCTTCCCCACCCCCACTCTCAACATATTTTTTGTAGTAGTTTTTTCCATCTGCGTTTTGTTGTTGTTTTTTCTTTGTCTAATCTTTTCTGTTCTCACTTTGCCGGGACTTCATCATTGGAGATTGTGGGACTTCATCGTTGGAGATGATGGACTTGGACGTGGGTGGCACTTCATCGTTGGAGATGGTGGAACAAGGATTTGGAGGTGACTGGCTCTGCATCGTTGGAGGACTCAGAGAGGAGGCTGGGCATATTGGATTGGAACAGCATGCCAACAACGCTGGAGTGGAGGTATTTTTTTTAAGTCCTTAAGGAAAGGCAGAGGTGAGTTGGTTTCATTGTCATTTTGGCACTCCTACTAAGTACTAACATTTCCTTCCCCACCCCCACTCTCAACACATTTTTTGTAGTAGTTTTTTCCATTTGCTTTTTGTTGTTGTTTTTTCTTTGTCTAATCTTCTCTGTTCTCTCTTTGCCGGGACTTCAACGTTGGAGACGGTGGACTTGGATGTGTGGCACTTCATCGTTGGAGATGTTGGAATAAGGATTTGGAGGCGACTGGCTCTTCATCATTGGAGGACTTAGAGGAGGCTGGGCATATTGGATTGGAACAGTATGCCAACAACGCTGGAGTGGAGGTATTTTTAAGTCTTTAAGGAAAGGCAGAGGTGAGTTGGTTTCATTGTCATTTTGGCACTCCTACTAAGTACTAACATTTCCCTCCCCACCCCCTTTCTCAACACATTTGTTGTATTAGTTTTTTCCATTTGCTTTTTGTTGTTTTTTTTTCTTTGTCTAATCTTCTCTGTTCTCTCTTTGCCGGGACTTCATCGTTGGAGATGATGGACTTGGACGTGGGTGGAACTTTCTCGTTGGAGATGGTGGAATAAGGATTTGGAGGCAACTGGCTCTGCATCGTTGGAGGACTTAAAGAGAGGAGGCTGGGCATATTGGATTGGAACAGCATGCCAACAATGCTGGAGTGGAGGTATTTTTAAGTCTTTAAGGAAAAGCAGAGGTGAGTTGGTTTCATTGTCATTTTGGCACTCCTACTAAGTACCAACATTTCCCTTTCCACCCCCACTCTCAACACATTTTTTGTAGTAGGTTTTTCCATTTGCTTTTTGTTGTTGTTTTTTCTTTGTCTAATCTTCTCTGTTTTCTCTTTGCCGGGACTTCAACATTGGAGACGGTGGACTTGGACCTGCTGGCACTTCATCGTTGGAGATGGTGGAATAAGGATTTGGAGGCAACTGGCTCTTCATCGTTGGATGACTTGGAGGAGGCTGGGAATATTGGATTGGAACAGCATGCCAACAACGCTGGAACAGAGGTATTGCTTAGTTGTTAAGGAAAAGCAGAGGTGAGTTGGTTTTATTATCATTTTTGCACTCTTACTAATGAGTACTAACATTTCCCTCCCCTCCCCCACTCTCAACACATTTTTTGTAGTAGTTCTTTCCATTTGTTTTTTATTCTGTTGTTTTTTCTTTGTCTAATCTTCTCTGTTCTCTCTTTGCCGGGATGTCATCGTTGGAGATGGTGCACTTCGAGGCTGCTGGCTCTTCATCGTTGGAGGGCTTGGAGGAGGCTGGGCATATTGGATTGGAACAGCATGCCAACAACGCTGGAACGAAGGTATTGCTAAGTTGTTAAGGAAAAGTAGAGGTGAGTTGGTTTCATTATCATTTTTGCACTCTTACTAATTACTACTAACATTTCCCTCCCCTCCCCCACTCTCAACACATTTTTTGTAGTAGTTCTTTCCATTTGTTTTTTGTTCTGTTGTTTTTTCTTTGTCTAATCTTCTCTGTTCTCTCTTTGCCGGGATGTCATCGTTGAAGATGGTGCACTTGGAGGCTGCTGGCTCTTCATCGTTGGAGGGCTTGGAGGAGGCTAGGCATATTGGATTGGAACAGCATGCCAACAACACTGGAACGGAGGTATTGCTTAGTTGTTAAGGAAAAGCAGAGGTGAGTTGGTTTCATTATCATTTTTGCACTCTTACTAATTAGTACTAACATTTCCCTCCCCTTCCCCTCTCAACACATTTTTTGTAGTAGTAGTTCTTTCCTTTTGTTTTTTGTTCTGTTGTTTTTTCTTTGTCTAATCTTCTCTGTTCTCTCTTTGCCGGGATGTCATCGTTGGAGATGGTGCACATGGAGGCTGCTGGCTCTTCATCGTTGGAGGAGGCTGGGCATATTGGATTGGAACAGCATGCCAACAACGCTGGAACAGAGGTATTGCTTAGTTGTTATGTAAAAGCAGAGGTGAGTTGGTTTCATTATCATTTTTGCACTCTTACTAATTAGTACTAACATTTCCCTCCCCTTCCCCTCTCAACACATTTTTTGTAGTAGTAGTTCTTTCCTTTTGTTTTTTTGTTCTGTTGTTTTTTCTTTGTCTAATCTTCTCTGTTCTCTCTTTGCCGGGATGTCATCGTTGGAGATGGTGCACTTGGAGGGGGATGGTTCTTCATCATTAGAGGACTTGGAGGAGGCTGGGCATATTGGATGAAATAGCATGCCAACAACTCTGGAGTGGAGGTTTTTTTGTATTTCTTTGATGTTAGGTCTATTTGTTATTTTAGCTCTTACTTTTTGGTTTATATTTTGTTTCCTTTGTTAGTATTTGTTGTTATTTGTTCATTAGGTTTTTATTATAATTGTTATTTGTTTATTGAGTTGTTATTTTAGTTTTTTGTTTGTGAGGGTTGTAAAAGTTGTTAATTTTCATGTTTTATTTGTTAATTGTTACATTATGTTTTTAATGTTTTTATTAGTTGACATTGTTATGAGTTTCAGTTATTTGTTATTGAGGAAGTCATGAATTTTACTTGTTAGGAGCTTAAGTTATTTGCTGTTGTTGTGATTTTTAATTATTTGTTATTGTTATGAGTGTTAGTTAGTTGTTATTGTTATGAGCTTTAACTAGTTGTTATGAGTTAATTTATTTGTTACAGTTATGTGTTTTAGTTATTTGCTTTTGTTGTGATTTTAAATTATTTGTTATTATTATGAGTGTTAGCTTAGGTTGTTATTGTTATGAGTTTTAGTTATTTGTTATTGTGACAGTTGTTTTTAGTTTTAATTAGTTGTTATGAGTTTTATTTATTTGCTTTGGTTGAGATTTTTATTCATTTGTTATTGTTATGAATTCTTGATAATTGTTACGAGCTTGATTTGTTATTGTTATTCTAATTAAAAGAATATGTCTAATGTTTATTGTTGCATTGTGCATTAGCATCATCAACATTAGACATGTTGGATATCGAGGAAACAGTGTGTTTCACCCAAAACATCTGTCTTAGTGAGGGCCTTATTACAGTAAAACTCTGTTATAATGAAGTCACTGGGACCTAAGTAATTACTTCGCTATATCCATGATTCCTTATATCCGAATAAACTATTTGTTAAATATATAGCTGGGGATTCAAGATAACTTCACTATATCCATGAATTCACATTTTCTTTTGTTCATACTAAATGAATTTCAGCTCTATTCTAAATTTTTTTTAGTATTTTGTTGTTGGACAATTCACTCAAAATGAAGAGGAATATAAGCCAAATGTAAACCATCATCGATAAGGTAAGACAGAAAATTTGAATTTAAGAATTGGGAAAAATGAAATGAAGTATTATATTGTTAGAGAACAGATTTATAATGTTCCATTTCAAATCAATGATATACATCCAAACTTCATAGTAATCACCTTTATACAGCAGAGATCTTTCTTAGGTGGTCATTTTATTTTTTCCTAATGAAATATCCTATAAAACTTTATTATTAAGTGGTCACCTTAATTATGCAATCATTTTAAACAAAATAAAGACCAAAAATTTAAGGAGCAGAGTAAAAGTTACAAATCTGAGAAATGAAGAAAATGAAATCATAGTTGAAAGGGACTGACCAGGGTATTTTAGTGTAAAATGCATGCAGTGAAATAAAGGTCTTAATATTTTTAGCAGATGAACCAAACTGGCCTTGGTGGAAACAGCATATGGACCCAACAGGACTTGGTGGACTTGGTGAATACAGAAGATGGACCCAACAGGGCTTGGTGGAAACAGCAGATGCACCCAACTGGACTTGGTGAATACAGAAGATGGACCCAACAGGGCTTGGTGGAAACAGTAGATGCTCCCAACTAGACTTGGTGGAAACAGCAGACGCACCCAACAGGACTTGGTGGAAACAGCAGATGTGCCCAACTGGACTTGGTGAATACAGAAGATGGACCCAACAGGACATGGTGGATACAGCAGATGGACCCAACAGGACAGGGTGGATACAGCAGTAGGACCCAACAGGACAGGGTGGATACAGCAGATGCACCCAACAAAATATGGTGGATATAACTGGAGGAGACTTGCCTGATGATGTTGACCTTCCAAACAAGATATATCAAAGGAGATAACTGACACTGATCAGGTACCTGTAAATGACATAGTAATGATTAAAGATCATCTAATTAACCATGTCAAATTAACTAGCTGAATTTTTATTTTTAGCCTGGATTATTTTTAACTCTACTGGTCAGGGACAAAAATAGCTGTGATAGTAAACAAGGACATGGCATGATTTAAACAGCTGAGGAGGCAGGGCCAATGGATGCCAATCTTCCAAGATGTGGAAATAGCAGATGTTCTCAACAAGACATATGTAACAGCAGATACACCCAACTGGACATGGTGGATACAACTGGAGGAGACTTGTCCGATGATATTGACCTTCCCAACAAGACATTTCAAAGGAGATAACTGACACTGATCAGGTACATGTAAATGACATAGTAATGATTAAAGATCATCTAATTAACTATGTCCAATTTACTAGCTGAATTTTTGTCCCCCACTTGAAAAGTGGGGAATATTAATATGGGTCTGTCCGTCTTTCCGTCCGTCCGTCTTTCTGTCTGTCTGTATTGCTTTCGTTTCCACATGATATCTCGAGAACCCTTTGAGCTTTCGCAATGAAATTTTGCATAGCAACTCCCTATGGACTAAAGAAGAACCCTATTGATTTTGAGGTCAAAAGGTCAAGGTCATAAATTTGCAAATTCTGTCTTTTATAACACTTTCATTTCCATGCAATATCTCAAGAACTTTTTGAGCTTTAGCAATGAAATTTTACATAACAAATTCCTGTGGTCGAGGGAAGACCCCTATTGATTTTGAGGTCAAAAGGTGTAAGTTCAAGATCGTAAATTTATACATTCTGTATGTATGAAACACTATCATTTCCGGGCAATATTTCAAGTAGATTTTGAGTTTTTGCAATGTAATTTTATACCAAAACTCCCTAGAACCTCTCTCACCCCTCTCAAAGTGTCCCGCCCCTACGTTTGTTTAATTAGTATTTATTGTATTACATGTTGCTATTTTTAGCACAGGGGCATGAGGAGAGTTATTACATATAAAGCAGGTTCTCGGTGAATTTTATATTCTTATTACATCTATTAGAACTGTTCAATAAAGGTTAAATTAGATATCATGCATTGTGTAAAATTTTGACAATATCGAATGTGAATGTATACATGTATGTGACTTCATCTTTGCATATAATTTTCGCTAGTTTAAAGCGGCTCCGTAGTGGTATATCTCTTGCTTCACATGTGAGAGGGCCCGGGTTCGCATCCCGGGCGATCTAAGTTTTTTTTTTTTCAAAATACTTTTTTTTTTTACTAAATGATAGTATTCATGTAAAATGAAAAATTTATGAGACCTGGCTTGTACAAACTCAAAATCATCATTACAGTGTGATAAATATTCCCTATAAAAAAAAATTATCTATACACATAATAAAAAATAAGCAATCAAACCTTTTTATCCATATTGGCATATTTTATTTGCTTCAGTATACATGTATACATTTAATAATTATTCAAATTCAGTCAAGGGGATCCGACACACACACCCCCCCCCCCCTCGAACTGTGCATGGTTTACTTTTTCCCTAAGTGGGGGACACAAATTCTCTGAATTAGCTTGTTATTTTTAGCGTGGATTATTTTTAGCTCTACTGGTCAGAGACAAAAATAGCTTAATGTGATAGTAAACAAGGACATGGCATGATTTAAACAGCTGAGGAGGCAGGGCCAATGGATGCTAATCTTCCAAGATGTGGAAATAGCAGATGTCCTCAACAAGACATGTGTAACAGTAGATGTACCCAACAGGACACTGATAGAAACAACTGGATGATGCACAGCCAGTACATGCTGATCTTCCAAGAAGAGGAAACAGCAAATGCACCCAACAGTACATGGAGAAAACAGTAGATGCACCCAAAAGAACCTGATAGAAACAGCTGGAGGATGAATAGCCAAAGGATACTGATCTGACATTTATTAGGTATGTGACATTATCATAATCCAAGATCATTTTATTAACAAAGTCAAGTTAACTAGCATGCTTAAAACTTAGCTTATAAGTCTTATTTCTTATAGTCAGCAATAGCTGACTTTTGTTATGGTGTTCAACCAGATAACCCACTTCTCTACACCATATAAAATTTTTGCATAAACATGTAAAGCATACCTTAAATCATTGTTAAGACAATATGAACACGTTAAAAAAGTTAAATGTGGATTTCCTAAACAAACTTCAATGATATATTTTCTCAATTGTTTTTTTTTTCACTCTTACTGCAGCTGCAGCAAACAGAACTTTGTGGAAACAGCTGGAATAGACAAGCTTGATAATAATGTTGCAAGATGAGAAAACAGCAAATGCACCCAAAAGGACTTGGTGAAAAAATCTGGAGGAGGCAAGGCCAATGAATCTTGAGGCAAACTTTACAGACAATGATTTTCTAATATGCGAAAACACCAACTACACCCAAAAGATATTAGTGGAAACAACTAAAATAGACAAGCCTGATGGACACTATGGTTTTCAAGATGTGGAAACAGCAGATGCACCCAACAAGACTTGGTTGATTATACAACTGGAGGAGACTTGCCTGATGGATGTTGACTTTTCCACCAAGATACCACAGTGGATAGCTGATACTAATCAGGTATGACATTATCATATTCCAAAACCATCTTATTGTATAAATACAATGTAATAAACAGGTCAAATCTTTAGTTGACAAGTAGGCAAAATTTTTAGTCCAGGGCACATTTTTTTTTCACATATACGATCTTATTTCCATCTTCTTGGCAGTGATTCAGTACAGTGTGGCTAGTGACCATGCGTACTTTAATAAGTGAACTTCTTTGTGAGGACATTTCATGGGTTTTTCTGTGTTTAGGAGCTCTTTAATTAGAACTTCGAATTTGACATGCAAAAAAAAAATGAAATTTAACTTATTGAATGGACCTTTGATACAATGAATAAATCTTGAATAATTTTCTTCTCAAGAACAACTAAGCAATGATTGGTCATATTTTTATTGAAGCATCCCCAGAAAGTATTTGTTCAAACCATGATGATCCCTTAAGAGTAAAGAGAGGCCACAACTGGGGATCAAAGTTTATATACAAAGAAATATAAAGAATTTTTATACCCCCCGCAAACGAAGTTTGGGGGGGTATATAGGAATCACCTTGTCCGTCTGTCCGTCTGTCCGTCTGTCTGTCTGTCTGTCTGTCTGTCCGTCTGTCCGTCCGTCCGTCTGTCTGTCTGTCCGTCTGTCTGTGCAATCGTGTCCGGTCCATATCTTTCTTACAGAGGGACATTAGAATCTACTACTCCACACTAAGATTGCTCATGACCTAAGGGTGTGTCATGACCTTGACCCAAGGTCATTTGGGGAAGTTCAAGGTCACTGGAAGAAAAATTTCATAATTCGTGTCCGGTCCATATCTTTCTTATTGATAAACTTGGTAGGTTCTCATTTCACTGAAAGATTGTCCATGACCCAAGGGTGTGTCATGACCTTGACCCAAGGTCATTTTAGAAAGTTCAAGGTCACTGGAAGAAAATTTTCAAAAATCATGTTTGATACATATCTTTTATAGATAAACTTGGTAGGTTCTCATTTCACACAAAGATTGCCCATGACCCAAGGATGTGTCATGACCTTGACCCAAGGTAAATTTGGAAAGTTCAAGGTCACTGGAAGAAAATTTTCATAATTCATGTCCGGTCCATATCTTTCTTATGGATAAACTTGGTAGGTTTTTATTTCACACAAACATTGCCCATGACCCAAGGGTGTGTCATGACCTTAACCCAAGGTCATTTGGGGAAGTTCATGGTCACTGGAAGAAAAATATCATAATTCGTGTCCGGTCCATATCTTTCTTATGGATAAACTTGGTAGATTCTCATTTCACACAAAGATTGCCCATGACCCAAGGGTGTGTCATGACCTTGACCCAAGGTCATTTGAGGTAGTTCAAGGTCACTGGAAGAAAAATATCATAATTCGTGTCCGGTCCATATCTTTCTTATGGATAAACTTGGTAGGTTCTCATTTCACTGAAAGATTGCCCATGACCCAAGGGTGTGTCGTGACCTTGACCCAAGGTCATTTGGGGTAGTTCAAGGTCACTGGAAGAAAAATATCATAATTCGTGTCCGGTCCATATCTTTCTTATGGATAAACTTGGTAGGTTCTCATTTCACTGAAAGATTGCCCATGACCCAAGGGTGTGTCATGACCTTGACCCAAGATTATCTGGGGAAGTTCAAGGTCACTGGAATAAAAATTTCATATTTGGTGTTTGATACATATTTTTATTATGGAAAAACTTACTTCTGAAAAACCCAGCGGGGGGTATTTTGTCCCGTTTGGACAGTTCTAGTTCAATATAGTTTTCTTCTCAAATATGAGCAAGGCTATGATAATTCATATTTATAATGCAGAAGCATCTTCAGATAGTGAAGATTCAAGTATGTGTTCAAATCATAGGTAGTGTAGATTCAAGTTGAAGTTTTCAATACTGAACTGATTTCTGCTTTTTCCTAGCCTTAGTGCTCAGGTAAGCAATGCAGCATATATAGGTCTTTTGTTAGTTTTTTTATTTAAACCTTACAATGTTTATTTACAGAAAATAAAAGAAATTTTAGAAGGATCATCCTGGAGATCATATCCATATGTGGATGAAAAAGCAGGACTTGATGCAGGATCAATCCAAATCTTCACTGATGTGAATGCATTCTAGTAACAATGTTTTTTTCAATGATTTTTTTTAAAAACATTTTTGTAAAGGGTGTCCGAATTATGTTAGGGTATGGGGTCGCCCATTCGGACACGTGGGTTCTCTACGGGTACTCCGTCTTCCTCCCACACTGACCCCCTACTTTTCTTTTTTTCTTGACTTAGCTATACATGTTGTTAATTTGAAGTAGTTGAAGGCTAGTTGTAAGTAGGCTTTGTCGATACCCTGGGGCATTACTGGTTGGAACTTAAGTTCCTTGGCTGCTACGGTAGCCAGGCTGGCTTCGGGAGGAGAAGCTGAAGGGGACTACTTGGAGGCTGCTTTGTCTTATAATTATCTTTTTATTATTATGCCAATGAGATAATAGTTCGTTATATTGGAATTGTGTAGATGAAGTTAAATATGTTCCAGATGTAATATGATTGTTAAATTATAATGACATAAGTATTCCTAGAACATGTAAATTTTTTCCAGCTATTGTAGCAATAATAATTTGTTTAGTCGCCTCTTGGTTATTATAGCTTATTGTGAAATTGGAATGCATTACATGTATATTAACTGACTATATGCAGTGAAAGAAATGAATGTAAAATTATTAATTGCATTTGAAAATGTAAGATAGTGATTTGCCTCTAAAAATGTTAATTGTGATTGGTAAATGTTAAATTGTTATTTAAATTGTTAATGTTAATTAAATCATAATTTGAAATGTTAATTCATGATTTTTTTAATGCAATTGTGAATTGTTGATGCGATATTGTGATTTGTTAATGTGAAATTGTGAATTGTAAATGTGAAATTATTTAATCTCATTGGCAAGTTTTGTGCCCAAAAAAAAAAGAAAAAAAAAAAGCAAACAAAACAAAAAACATAACAAAAAAAAAAAAGAAAAGAAAAGAAAGAAATAACAAAAAAAAAGATTGAAAGAAAAAAAACAGGAAACAAAAATTTAAAAAAATGAAAGAAAATCAAAAAAAAAAAAAAAAAGAAAATCAAAAAAAAAAAAAAAAAAATTAAAAAAAAACTTAAAAAAGGCACAAAAATTTTAATGCTGCCTGCTTGTATTAACATAATTATTTACATGTTAAAATAATTCATCAAATTAAAAAATTAAAAAACAATAATAAATTATATATCTCGGTGTAGTTTCAAGCAGAAGGTTCCAAGCCCTTAAAAGCAGAGGAGAAGTTTTGGTGTTAACTGTCTAATCCGACACATGTGCAATCCTATGAATTCTGAAGTTAAATTTCTTTCCGATTTTACTACTTTCCATTTATTTACACTGTACAATTTGACACCCTGTCTATTCTGACACAAAGTTTATCCCCCAGTGCATGTCGGATTAGACAGGTTTCACTGTATGTATGATCACTAAATGTATGCATGCAGCTGCTCAAACTTTTTTTAAAATCATTGTAAAATATCAATTAATTCATCTGATATGTACAAATGCGTCAATTATCTTATCAAATGATTTCTAGCTATGGTATCTTCAATATTATATCTTGCAGTGTTTTGCTGAAATGAGTGCAAAAAAATTTTTATTTCCATATGCAAATTTGTTGCAGTTTTCAAATGATTATTATTAATTAAGTTGTGTAATTTTGAGTTACAAGTAGAAAAACAAAAAAACTTTTATTCTCATATTTTAACTAGTTTTCATTGTTTTTTTCCACGGTAATTTTAAAAAAAGGGACATATAGATTTGGAGTTCATGCATATTTAAGATTGTATCATAACTTATATGTTTCTACACATTTATTGACTGAGTTTGAGGGCAACATGTGAATTGTCAGACCCAAGAACCAAACTGTCTAATGGCTTCAGGCAGACAGTGTGGTTTGAGGGTCAATTAAATGCATGTTTCACAAGAACATTAGTCAATAATTGTTTTGTTATACCTTTCATTTCATTTTATTTTTTGACAGACATGTATTATGTACTATCTTCCCTGATGTAACATCAAGTCCATCACTGTTGAACACCAACAAACAAAAATGTGATTAAGCTCCGCCCATTCTGTGACGTTAAGCGGTCCAACATCTCACTCAGCGTTCAAACATCAATTTTTATATGCCCACTCAACAAATTAAAACATTAGAAATAGAAGACTTTTTTGTTGTATAGATTTGTACAGGAGCAAATTTTTAAAGATATAACAATATACAATTTCTCATAAAATATAAACTACCACATTTTGGGACTCATTTGATTGACACATCTTTACACTTTCAGAAAGTACTGTAAACTTTACCCTAATGCTGAAGAAATGTAAAAAAAAATTTATGTAATAAAAAAATATTAAAACTAAATAATCCAAAAAATTCAGAAATGTTACAGGCATCAGCTGTGTTTGACAAACACTTCTTGTTTCATTTTGCTTTTAGTAAATGAACATTAGACAATTAAAGGACATGCATGTCCATCTTTACATGTAGTTTTAGATTTTTCACGGTATTATTTGAATTCCATGTCAAGCATTTATCCCCCTCAACATTTTGGCAACCTATTCCAGGCAATCATTTGAACAAAGAACTATATGCGGTATTAACCAACATTTGCCCCCCAAAATCAAACTTTGATGGAGTAAGATTTAATTAAGTCCTTAAACAGGGGAGTATATGCTGACTTCAAAGCACTGAATAATTTCATAAGTAATGACGTCATATGTACGTAATGACGTCACAAATATGACGTAAATTTCAGTTTTTTATGAATTTTGCAGAAAAATGTACATATTTCGTCGATATTTTAAATAAAAGTCACCGAGCGCATGTGTGTTCAGGATAAATATTTTGATATAATGTGTAGAATGATAATATCAATGAAATATGTCAATATTGTTCCTGAACACACATGCGCTCTATAAATTTTAAAGCTTAAATTGTTGAAATTTTGTCCATTTTGTCCTCTTTCTGAAAAAGGATATAAAATCGGACTAGTTTGTGACGTCATAAAAACAGAAATTGTGAATACACTGCTCTGGAACTATAATATTTTCTGTTAACTTATATTTCTCGTACAATTTATTGAATTCAGCACATTTCAGGAAGTTTTCAAAATTTGACTTTTGTGGGGGCAAACATATGCAATATACCGCATATAGTTCTTTGAATCTACACCATACAGGAATAATAAATTCTGCCTTTGCATTTCATTGTTTCTCTGTAAGATTTTCATTGACAAGTTGCTGAGATATCTGAGGACCAGCACAAGGACTATCATGCTCTGCTCTTACAATCTATACAGTACATAAGAATAGACTTCAGGGTTCAAAATGCTGCTGAACTGCAAGGCTGTCATATCAAGCTTCAAAAAGATTTTTTATTTAATATATTGTTTCTATTGGAATACCAGTTCACTTTCTTTGCAGCAGTTGCACATACTGAAATAAAATTTGATATACAAATTTATCATAAATGTCTAGGTCAAGTTTTGTCAAGATAGAGTTTTGCCCCTTGAACATAGAAAATTCCAATTACAGTATTTGGAAGAGGAGGCATAAAGTGTTTTACAAACATCTCTTGTTTTATAGAATATTCATTGTCCTATTTTTTTTTTCCATTTTATTCACAGATTCCTGTCTCATTCAAATGAAATAAATGGAAGTTGAATTGAAATTGAGGTGAAGTTGAACATCTCAGCATGGTTTATGCCTTAAAGATGCACATGAGGGTGCCTTCGTGAAATAATATGGTCACAGTCTTGATATTTGGTTTGTGAACAGATGAAGGACCTCTTTATATTTCTGGAGTCAACATCTTTCTAGTTCCTCCATAATTGCAGCAGAAGAGGAGATAAATGATCTTTGCTTCAAGGTATGAAATTAATTCATGTTGTTCAGTACTTAATGTAACACAAACATGTTACACGTTTTAATTTGGCTACAAACCTATTAAAAAAGTGGGAGGGGATTCAGACTTGTTGTGAATATGGTCAGGGTAAAGTGATTGTCATGGTTCTGTTGTATAAGAGTGGCACTCTATTGATAATTTAGTAATCAGAAGTCTCTGTCGAGACTGAAGCTCTACTGGTTTGTACTTATAACAAAGGAAGAGAAAAGTAGCTTGGGACTTGAAACTTCACAAAGGCAATAAATAGAATGATGATCCTTGATTAAAAGTCTCTTTTTGTGGGAATTAAGATATTGCAACAAGACTTCAACTGTGTAGAGGTAGCTTTAAAAAAATACAATATTTTCAATTTTATTTACCATGGCAAAATAATTCATCAAATTAAAAAATTAAAAAACAATAAAGAAAATTATATATCTCGGTGTAGTCTACTTGCATGCCTTATAATATTAAAATCAGACTAAAACTGTTTTGTGTAGCATTTTGAGAGTATTTTACAAAGATTTCTATTTTTAATAACCACAGCAACAATGTTAATTGTTATACCCTTATAAATATATCTTTCTATATATTTATATTACTAATAAAAAGTCCAACAAAAGAAATGTTTATTACGTCTAACAATTTCACTGTTGACTGGCCTGCCGGTCCAACATAAGAATTGTTAGACCGCAACGTCATTGCTACGTCACAAGTAATTAATCATCGTTCAATATCGGCGACACGGAAATAGCCGAAGTTAAGAGCTGCAAGAGTTGTTGCTACCAGCAAGGTAAGGAAGAAGGGAAGAGTACAGTATGTTTTGTGATAAATAATTAATTTTTGTGATATAGTAAATATAATTAATTTTGTTCTTTCTCAGCTACTGTTTTATACTTTCTGATTAAGCCATAATTTTCCATATAAAGTAATTGATAATATACGAGGGGTTATCAAAAAGTTCATGGACTAGCGCTGTAAAATTAAAACCGCTTTAGGCACATCAATTAATTTTAAAATAACTAGTTAGCATCATCTTTTCTATCTAAAGAATAAACCATAAATCATTAATTTTATTTTCTAATAAATTAGTAATGTTTTTGTAAGCAATGGTATGTCCAGGCGGCGCAACCTCGAACACGACGTTTTTGCGACCCATGTGTAACTGAGAAAAAGCTCTTTTGATATGAACATTTGACATTCAATATTCCCGTTAATTCAGGTATGTGTCGGGACACAATTGTTCCATAAAATATGAAATTTTCACATCATTCTGAAAGTTCTATGAAATTTTATCGTAAATTTTACATGGAATGTCCAAATAAATGAGGCCTTGAAAATGACGTCAAAAGGGGGGGAGGGGTTTGTTTTTTCAACATTCTATCAAGTTTTGCCCCTGAAAAAACTGATATAGACCTAAGAAATGTTTAATCTGGCTACAGAGAAATAATATGCATCCAGAATACTTATCTTTTAATGTCAAAATAGATTCAGAGAGAAAAGGGATACACAGTTAATTAATGTCGATTTGTAGTCAAAGTGTGAAAAATCAATCGCGTCAAAAAATGACGTTGATCATATGTTGTAGGTATTGAACTCCCAAAAGCAACTGGCACAATCAAGCGAGGATCTCTCCCAATGTATAAATCCATTTTGAATATTATATTCAATGAAAGCCACTGTTCAGGACATTGTAAAGTCATATAAACAAGGCGGGATTAAGTCCTTACTCAGCTCCAAGGAATCTCATCCCAAAAAGTACATGAGGTAGAAGAGGAGGACATTGAAAAAACAATGACGTTGTCGGACGTCATGAAAATAAACGACGACAGCGCCGGGTGATCATATAATGTCGTTTTTATTTTATAATAATTTGGCAAATAATGAACGTATCAAGCTAAAATTTTCAACATTTCTTTATTTTTTGTTGTTTTATGTTCCATATAAATTTTGAAAGCACAGACTACATAGTACTAATTTTATAGCCTCAGTCCACGAACTTTTTGATAACCCCTCGTAGTGTGTATTGATGAAATCTTAAGTGAGCATTAAAGGGTATAACAAAACAGTTATAGACTGGGATTCGGGCAACATATGATTTGTTGGTCCTGCAGGTGAAAATTTTGCCCTTGGCCTGCGGAGTGAATGCACAAGAAAATTAAGGCTGTTACTGATGCGCAAGGGAGATGATGAGAATTTTTATTTTAATTTTGGGGGGTATCGACATATCAATTTCAATAACTCAGGAATTATCAGTCAAAGTCACACAAGATTTTGGTTACTTGTTTAAAGTTGAATTAAAATGTTTGATAACAATCATGGAAAACACATTGGAAATAATAGTTTTAATTTTATTCAAAAGTTTATTATGCGTTTCTTTTTCCTTTCAGTAAAGTAAACTGCAAGAGTTTACTTCATGAAAGATATTGACAGAAAAAAATGTTCAGGGTCGGCTCCTATATTTTAGGGTCGGTCGGGGAACTGGGAACACACAATTTATTTTTCTAGGCCTAAGAAAAAGATTTACATGTTACAATTGATATTTGTACATTTTTGCTTTATTTTTTGGATAATTAAACTCTTTTACTCAGATAAAAATTTGAAAACATGTACTGAAAAAAAAGTGAAATAGTAATTAAGTGGAATTTAAGATTTAAGTTTTAAAATACATTTGTATCTGGGGGGTACTTCACTTCATATATATAGTTCATGTTTCAGTCAGCACAAATTATCAGAATGTTTATTTTAGCTTGAAGTTTACCAGCTGGATAAGGGAACAATTAAAACATTCACATCTTAACTGTAAGACAAATAGAAGTATCAACACTACTGTATTGTTTATCTTGATATACTTTCAACAGAACTTGTTTACTTTCAGCCCTCAAAGGAAAAATTTAAATAAAATGAACAAACTATTTAAGACTTTGGTATTTGTCCCGAAGAAATAAAACTTTTTTTCTTTTTTTGATAATATAGACTACTAATATAAACACAGGTCAATCCTCCATCCGTAAATGTTTTTTAAAAATTTAAGTAAAAAGAAAATCGGTTTGACTTCTGACATGCCCAATTAAACAATATGTGACAACTGATTTCACATGATCATAAAATTGTTTAGTTTTACATAAGAGGCTGTGTGAATTTCTTTGAGGGGCATTGTGAACACCCGGAAAGAGCATTGAAGCTTTTAAGATGGTATTGGTTGGATATATTGTTGCCATTTAGTCTCTGCATTATTGATGTGTTGGATATCGTTGAGTGAATATTATCACAGGATTGGAAACAATTTGATAGTTGCTGTCTCCTTGTATCATTTCTGTGATTGGCAAATAAGATAGTGACTTTTAATTTCAATGGTTTAATTGAAAAACTATGTCAGAGTAAGTATTTTAAATTACTTCAGTATGCTTCAGGGATGTGAATATCTAATAAAATTAGAATTAGTGTTAATATTTTTTTGGGCCTTAAGGGTATTTATTCAAGGTTAATATTGCCAGGTACTTCTAGATTCAATATGTGATCATAAAAGAGGATAAAATTGATTTAATTCTGACAGAGTTAATGCAGACCCTGACGATTATAATGGCAAGCTGGATAAAGATGAAGGGCCCAGTTCAAGTATGTCAACGAGTCTGTCAGCATCAGCTGTTCCAAAGAGGGAGGTTCCGAGGCGATTTTTCGGAAAGAAGGCCAAGAAGAAGAAAGCTCTTCAGTCGTGGAGAAGGGCGGCTCAACTCATTATTCCAGTAGCTCAAACCATCGGAGCTGTGAGTACATCACTTATCTTTAATTAGTTTAGTATGGGTTGAATGCAATGTATTGTCACATCATTTATTTTAGTATTTACTAATTTCCCTCTTTCTGTGTAGTTTTAATCCAATCTTAATTTTGACTTCATGTTCATGTGCATTTTCATGCCCATGATTAATATTACAATGACCTTGAGAATTGTAAAACTTCAAAATAATGTTGGCAAGGGTTATCAATAATGTGACAAAAAAGTTAAAGTGTGGCATCATTTTGAAAAAGCTAGAAATCAAAAGTACTAGTATCAGCTAGTATATCTGCTTCAAAAATGTGGTTTAAAGAATTAAAGTGAAATCTTAGTCAAAATATAAGGACTGCTTTATGTATTAAACACTTCTTTTTAAATTGATAAATGTTGTGCCTTTTTTGTTGATAATTACGCAGACAGAGAGTTATGAACTCCCAAATTAAGAATATTATATTGAATACAAGTACATATATCAAATATTATTGATAGAACAAGCAGGTTTTAAAAAAAAATATTTATAGAAGGTAAATATGGACTAATGATGTCTATGATCTCAATGATTAATGAGGATGAATAAAGTCGAAAATTACTTGTATTGACTTTACAGACACAATTAAAGCTTCTGGTAAATAGTTTATTGGAGGCTCGATTGCAGCTGTGTTCTGTTACATAAATGATAAAAGACGCATAAAAAAAATACTGGACCTAATGACAAAACATTTCCACTCATTGCCAACTCATTTGTCAGCTTAAACTATCGTTAATAGTTCCCAAATTAAAGTAATTAATCTCAAATTGACAGAAAGTTGTCTTTTTTGATGTGCAAATTGTATTGATTACAGAAGCAGTTTGTTAATTTTGATAAAATAGATTTTATTTAAATATGCGCAATGTGGTTCCTCTCAGATTAGGAAAAATGATAAATGTTTCATCAATTTATTGTGCCTTATCTTTTTTATTATGAATTGGGAAGATACTAAGAGTAGAACTGTGTTAAATGATTTAAATCTACGTTTCTTCTTTTGAGAGATAAATTTTTCGTACTGCCAACACACACTGAATGACAATATCTTTCTTTCTAAGATATGGCACATTTTTGGTTGTCTTAATTTTTCTCCTCTTCTTTATTTTATTTTTTCTCCACCATTGATTTAATCCTGTCAATTTGTGAGCTTCCTTTTTTTCAAAATTGAATTTCAATTCTAAGTGTTTGAAATGGATGTCTTGCTTGACAAATCAAAGATAAATTATTGATAATCTGTGTGCTACATGTTTGGCATCATGTATAAGGATAGTTATGCAACAGTGGAAGCAAATTTGGTATGACATTTTCAATCATTTTTAACATAAAGGAATCAATTTAAAGACTATTTTCTGTAGAGGAATTAAATAATTTTTAGTTCTTAGAGACAGAGAATTAAGACATAAAATATATATCATACAAAGCTCATTTGTTAAGTTACATTATGATAATAGGATTATCTATTTAAAAATTGCAATAATTTTCTGCCTTTCAAAATTATGAATTTAATTATAAGTTTTACACAAGCAAAGACTTGAATAAATTTTCAAATGTAATTTAAATTAACAATAAGGGACTAAACTTTCAAAATATATCAAATAAATATGATTTTCCAAACAAACTAGAACATTTTGAGCCAAAAATCCATAAAAAGTATTTTTTCTCTCTTAGTAAACGATCAAAACTTTTTGTTCTTGTATCATTTTGTACCTTTATAAGACTACTTTATCATATGTGAAAATAAGAAAAAGTTAAATATAGGAAGCATATGAAAATAACTAATATATCCTAAAAAATTTTGTTAAATTATTTATGTAAATTTGATAATACCATGCTATAAGCCCAATATAGTTATATCTTTTTAACACAAAAAAAAAGTTTGATTGGCAACAATTTTTTTATTCTATGTCAGGAAAAAGATAATGACCTTGAAAATTAACTAAAAATTTCATTGATTATTACTGATATTGTCTTTATTTTTTTCATTAATTTTTAAATACAAGAAATTGAGTACCTTAAGCTGTATTCAACACAAAAAAAATTTGATCCAACTATGCAGGGCTGAAAATTAACTAAAAGTTTATTGATTATTTGGTCTTTAATTTCTTTTTTTAGACACATTTCCTGATTTATTATTTTTATTTTTGTATAGTGATCATTAGTTTTGCTAGAAAGCACTTGGAGAAGTGTGTTTGATTTACGGTCATAATGTGGTGGTCTCCCTGTCAGTATCAAATGCTCACAAATTTACCAATTTAGCACCTTTTTATGTTCAATTTATCATCTTGAATAAATATATACAACCCATTCAAGTAATACCTCAGAGAGTTGTCAAAAACAGTGAATTCTTGGGGAAGATACAAGTTAGCATTAACGAATGCCTTATACCTGGAAACGGGTATAGAGTTGTACTATCAAAATTTTGGGATTTTTCATCTAGCTGACATACCCAAGCTCTGTCAATTTGACCTCAAAGTAAATGATAAGTGCTTCACAGAGAGAAAATCCTTTAACTCATAATTCAGTTGAGGGAATGAAAATTTGGAATGCGATACAATATTTTGAAAAATTCACATGGTTCCCAAATTGTATTACATGTATTTATACATGTATATCTAATAGAAAAAAACTTTTTAAACTTGAAATTTAGCAACATATATGTTAAAAACAATCATATAAGATAATTTTAGAAATATTTCCAAGAGGTTGAGAAGAATCTTAATACATCCTGTTATTTTAGACTGACTGAAAGGCATGGCATTGATCTAAGAGTACTATAGCTACTAGAAAGATTTCCATACAAGAAGGGTCTTTTTTCATCCCAGCATGTTTTGTATTATTGGACAGGCCCAATCAGCTTATTGACAGCTCTCTCTGAATAAAGCCCCAGTCGCCTGGCAAGGTCCAGGCTAGACACCTGCCGTTGATTGCCATACCTGTGCTACAGGTAGCTTTCGTTACCATTTTAATTAAAAAAGAACAGAGCTAATCCTGGCCCTTAAGCAAGCCCCTACAGTTTATATTAATTTATTAGATTTTCCCGTTTTGAACTCTGGTGTATATTTTGCCGTTCTATCACATAACATGCTGTAAAGGTGACATTTCTTATCTCAAAGTCTTGCAGAGTAGCTATTGAGAGATTTGATTTGCACTTTAGATAGTATCCCTCAATGTATTAGGGTATAAGCTCTTAACAAATATGATTTTAATTGTGCTTGCAATGACTCTATACTTTAAAATTACTAAATGATAACATAATTCCATATATGCCCTATTTCATCTTGTGTCTTTTTATGGGACTTTTTTTGTGGTGATGCACATGAAAAGATTGACAAAGTTGCTATGTGTGTAAACTTTAAACACACCCCTTTAAATTGACTCTTGAAGTTTTTATGGATGTACAAGGAAGATTACTTTCTCTTTAAGACTTTTTATAAGGATTTAAATACAAAAATGAAGGTACCTCGGAAATAAGGATTTGTACAAGTTTTTCGTAAGATGAGTGCTACAAGACCAATCACTGTGACGGGGATTTCTTCCGTTCCGAATGATAATCCGAACGAGGATGTCATTATCCACGGATGGAGAAATAAGCGTTCTCAGACACACATTGGTACTGGTACCATACTGCATGCTAAACAGAGGGTAAATATGATAGGGTTACCATTGCTGCTACATGTACCAGTATTTTGAAAAATGCTTTTAAAAGGTTAAAAAAAAATTTTTTTTTAGTAATTTTGGAAAATCAAATTGATCCATTTCAAAATGAATGTATTGCAAGATTTTGTGGTTACTTCACCTAAAGAATTTTGAATTGAAAGATTTAAAACTATCACCATTGCAGATTTTTATATACTGTTTAAAATTGACATTTCATAAAATTATACACGCACATATTAATTATGTTTATCAGATTTTCACTTTAAGAGAAAGTACTGCTGTCTTGAATTGTAGTCTTTGCAATTTAAGCAATTTAACCCCAAAAAAGTTATTAAAGCATGAAATCTCTTTGAATTGATTTTTTTTTTGTCTGACATATATTATTTTTTGAATCAAATAAATATTAAAATAAGAAATGTCAGAAGCCCAGTTGCATATTTTCTGCAAACTTGATAAGTTCATACCAGTAGAGCTACAATTTTGTCTGAGTCAACAGCCAGACTAATAGTCAAATTTTGACTGTAAATTTTATTCCCTCTTGAAAGCATATTTAATAGATTGTTCAAATGGTCAAGGAGTTGTCATTATTAAAAAATGTAAATTATCTTCTTTTTTTTTTTAATAGAGAGAAGTTTTTACTAAATTATGGTTAATATTAAAAATCAAATGTAAATCAATTGTCTTTTGTTAAAAGGTAAAGGTGAATCAATTAAGTCCCTGCTATTATTTAGTGATATGTTATAATAATTACTTGTACTGATAGTTATAAATGAAAGTATGCTTTAAACATTGAACAAAGAGAATACTGGAGATGAAGGTTATAAAGAACGACTGAATTATTTATTTTTTTCAGCTCTTTTATCGTCTGAAGACCAATTTCAGATGAAACAAAAACTAAACATTGCAGATTGGTAAATTGTTTGATGCAGGGATATAAAATGTCGAATTGCACATAATGGGACTCTTTAATGAAGCATTTTATTGATTTAAGCTTAATTCACTGATTGGATTTATATGGATTCATTTTGTGCGAAGTTAAATTTGTTTTCATTTGAAATGTCAGGGTTTTTTTCTAGTCTAGTCCCGTTTTAATGAATACACTTGATTATTTGTCTTACAATGTAGTGCAGAAACTGTTGAACTTCGATATCTCGAACTCCAATTTCTCAAACACCATGGATATGTCGAAGTGATGTGGAAGTCCCAACCACATATTCTTTAAGTATTTTACCCTCGATATTTCAAATTCTCGGATATCTCAATTTTTTTTCTCAGCCCCATCAGGTTCGAGATAACAAAGTTTGACTGTACTTTATTTAGGTAGAAATAAAGCAAAATATACAATTCAAAAGTTTTTTTTTCTTAAAAGTTTTTATATAAAAGTAAAACTTATTTTGTAAGAAATATCCAAATTTATGCAGTCAATTGAAATTTCGTAGGATTTAAATAAAAAAATTAAATCTTTTATTTTCTGGTCATGTCTTTAAGTGCTAAAATTTGAATCGAAAACACTATAATCCAAAAAGTACAAACTTCTTTGGACAAGTGGTGTTTAAATATGAGAGCTGGGTTTTTGACATCTTCCTGGTGATTGATTAAGGATAATGAAGAGTGCATGTAAGATCAAATCTAACAATATTTTGGAGAATCTTCCTTGACTTGCGATGGAATTTTACTTTGTTAGGTATGTCACATCTTCAAACAAGGGTTTATTTGAAGAAAGATTTTAAAATGCTCCTTTCTGTGTTTTGTGTTGGTACATATATTTAAAGGTTGAAGTTCCCTTTTCTGTACCTTGTTTGGTAATGTCAGAGGTTGTGAAATGTAGGATTCTTTCCAAATTCTTTCTCTTTTTCAAAGAACCTGTATTGGCATTAATTGTTGGAGTGTAAGGAAGAGAAGATACACATTATTGGAGTGAAGGAGTGTTGACGGCAACAACTTGACTAAATATACTTTTAGATGAAAAAAAAAAAATCTGTAAACTTTCGTTGTAAAAGATTCTAAATGTTGCAATATGGTTGAAATCTTGAGATAATAAACTATATTCTTTAAAGTGTCTTGGTTTTATCCACAGATCTGGGTGACAGAAGTTGACTAGCTATTTCAAAAAAAGATTAAAAATCGCCAACGTCAGAATGAAAACAGTAGTATGCATAAGTTGTTTAGTAGATATTATCATACATCATACTGAATACAAGTGGAATTTTAAAGGTTAAAATCTAATAAATAAAATTTTAGGATGAAATACTAGCTGGTCTTGCTATAAACTAAGGACTGACTGTATTCAAAGAATGCATATATAAACTCTTACTAGAAGCACAACTTTTTAAGTACTGACAAATTGTTTCATATTCTTGGTTGCTAGAATAGAAAGGCCATAGGACTGCCTAATGATGGAGATCGAAAAGATTTAGAGACCCACGGAACTGCACTTTTGAAGTTGCCTTGCCAAGCAACCAGATGTGTAAATTCTATCAACAGAACCTGAAAGAAATAATTCATTGTGGGAGATCCTCCAGACTTGAAAGCTTATTTAACGAGATTGTAAATTTTTTGTCTCTGCACAGTCCATTCAGTTTTCAGACCCTTAGTAACGGAAGAGACACTGATCATGGCTTGCTCTCCCTGACACGGTACTTGTGTGTTGTCATGGTCTGACATATAATAGCTAGGGTGGGTTTATTTATGCTGCACAGAATGCATGATGCATGGATTACAGCCAGCAAAATATTTAGTACCCATGGTTTCTGTGGACAGAATTGGTTCATCTTGAGAAGTCTTGAATGCTATGTCCATTTTGCTAGTCAGGCGTTGTACATAGTGATCGAATCCAAGATCCGCATTTATGGTACATTTTCTTAGCCATGCAAAGAAACTGTGTCTGTTTTAATTAGATTTGACCTGATCAGTGTAATTAAATTGAAGGTGCCCACTTGCTAGTTTTAATTTTTAACACATCTTTTGTTTAGTCAGGCATTAAAATATATTGACCCCCCTGAAGAATACCCCCCCCCCCCCCCAAATCAGTGAGTACATGTATCCATACTAGTTCATATACTAGTACACTGAAAAATTGGCTAAATTCTCAAAGGACTTCAAATTCTGGTAATTGAGTGTGTACTTCAACTTTCTTTTGTTGTAAACATACAGTTAAAAAGCTTAATTTACTCAAAGATAACATTTGAACTATTTTCAAGTCTTTCTGCAGAAATAGTCTAAAAGATGCCAATTAATGTCCTTTCTTGTATGAGTTGCCTAAAATGACAAGCAGATCTAAGAGTTTGGAGGCACGATCTGACTTAAATTGTTGAACCAGTAACACTTGAGAGTTCTTCAGTTTCTAGTTTATGTGTTTTAAAGGTGTCAAATGCAATCTCAAAGGCTCATAGAATTGGCTCAGCTATTTGTTTGAGTAGAGACAATGTCACATAAATAAGGCATTTGAATATTTACCTTGGTTTTAAAAGAGCTTGTTTGAAGATGTTTGCTAAAACCAACTTTTACTTTTAGCATGAATTGAACATCATTGAAAATTACAAGATGAAGCTTATTTTCATGTTGGGAATAATTAAGGAGATGTAGTCATAACTTAAATAATATAACCTGATTGGCCTTGTCCTTGTTTGATAAACAGTCAATTCATTAATTAAGGAAGGACTTTTAGATCAGCCCTTTTGGGCAATAAGCACTTGAATTTTGTAATACACTTATGCACATATGCAGATGTTGTCTTAAAGTCCACCGAATGCTTATGCAGATGTTACATAAGTCCACTGAATGCTCAACTGCAGCAAGCTAGCAACATTATAAATGTAGATGAGTTGGAAATTCAAGAAGAAACCATAAATTAAAAAGAAGATAAAATGTGTAGCATATGTGTGCTGTACTGTATTTACTGGGTTGCTTTAGTAGAAAAACCTGTGACCATCTCTTTCATTAACCATTAGATGTTGTACCCTGTGGATCTTTTGACCATAATAATTAAGATCTGACATACAATAAAAAGTATATATATAACACTGATTCTTTTTTTTTTTCAATTTCTAAGCAATCTGAGCTTAACAAATATTGACTAAAAGTAGTTATAAGTAGTGCTTTTAATTAATCTTTCAAATTTCTAATACTTACCTGTTTCTAATTCTTTCTTTACTGAAAAGTGAAGGAATGGTAGAGCTCTGACTTTTCCAGACTTTCAGTCACCATTCAGTCATCATTCAGTTGACTAAATAGTGTAAAAAGACTGTACTGGTATAACTGAATGGTATAGGTCCATCATCAATCCAAAAATAACATAATACCACATAAAAGGAATGACATATATATACTGTAAGATCACGTTTTTTCAAGGGGTCAAATTTTCTTGGTTTGAGGAGAAATGGGTTCATGGGGATATAATTAATTCATGGATGAAGAATTGTTGAGTAGTGATATCTGAAAAAATAATATTTCATGGAGGACATGAATTCCTGGGTCTCTTCATATCTCGAAAACCGTGAAAATTAAACCCCTATGAAAATTAGTGATTTCACAGAGTATACAGTGAAAACTGCGCATGTCTATTCCGACACTGGGCCTGCAATGTGTTGCACTGTGAATTCCAATCTCAATTTAAAATTTTCATTTTACTGTTTTATATATTCTTTACACTGTGCAATCCGACATCATGCCTATTCCAACACAAAATTTACCCCAGTACATGACTGATTTGACAGCTAGGTTTCACTGTGTTTGCATATATTAAAGTTCAAAATTTTCACAGGAATTTGGAAAATGTGTGCAAGCAGTTATGATACATGAAAAAGCTCAAGTATCAGAACTGACCAAAAGTAGTTAATATCAGTTACAGTACAATATGCTAATAGTGAACATGCAGGCTTAATAATGAACACTTACAGTTGAGCATAAAATATTTCTAAACAAATGTTAGTACCTGTAACCATTTGGATATGGCCTTTAATTGGGGCATTCATATCCTATTGACTTTTAAAAATAAAATAAGATAAATCTAATTTCTGGTTTTTTTTTTTTTTTTTTTTTTTTTTTCTTGTTAGTTGTCATGAATTTTCTTCTTTTTTCAGCTCAAACAAGCCACTGAAAGAAAAAGAAGAAAAAGTTTCAACAATCCTGAGAACATTGAAAAGTAAGTGAAGAGAACTGGAGTTGTCTTTCTTGGACTGCATACAGCAAATCATTAACATTTCAAAATCATATGAGGACTTATTTTATATTTATATTGTTTAAATGAGGTGGTTAATTAGGATTAATTACTCATGAAATTATAATAATGATAAATTAAAAACAAAAACAAAAATAAGGAAAACTTTAAAAACTATAAACATCTTTAGCTGTCACGTAAATGTTGAATTAGTCATAGGGTTATCGGGTAATACTGCAGATTCTTAAATATACTCAACAAAAAAAGAAACGCATATTGCTTTACTCGTCAAAGAAATTTTTCAAATGTACATGGAACAACTATTTCTTATATCATTGGATACCTATGACCTATTTAAAGGACAACACGGGGTTTTAAAACCCAAGTGTTGAATTATCTCCCTTGATTAAACGTGTTTATGAAAGTAGTGTTTTTCATGATTTCTTCTGAATCGGAGACGTCTATTTTCGTTGATATTTTGGATTTAGAGAAATTATTAACACTCCTATTAATCTCATATTAAAGGGAACTACGCAACAGGAAGTTGCAACTGCATTTGAAATACATAAATGGCCCTTGCAGCCATTAAACTATCATTGGAGATAAACACACACCCAGGCAGGACCGTACCCCCCCCCCCCTTCAGCACTTCACGCGATTCAGAACTTGCTGTAAAAACTGCTGCTACAATTGCTTGATGAAAAAATCAGCATAAAAGTGCATACATTGTTCGCAAGAGACTGAGGAGCTGGTATTCGTGCACAACATCCGTACATTGGAAATCCACCAGCGCTTATGTCGCAAAGGACATATGGATTAGTTTAGATGGCATGCCCCAAGAATTTGAAGGCGTCGACCATGACATAAACTTCACTTTTCTACTCGCAACACATGATATGTTTAATTTTTATCAAAACCCTCAAAAATCACTTTTAAAAAAATAAGGATTAAACTGAAAACTTAGATTATCATGTTTAACCTGAATATGCGTTTCTTTTTTTGTTGAGTATATATGCAACTATATTGTGTAACTTTGTAAAAAGCATCATTTGAAGAGTAAAATAACTTGTGTTTATGATGGTGCTAATTAATCCATGTCAAATCTCGTGATCAACTGTCCAAAGGCGATGGGTGCATGAACAAGTCTTGCAGAATGCTAGTATATATAGCTTCCGCTTTATAAAAGAAAAAATACTCAGATCAGTTTGTGAATGAAGTGTGTAGAGTAACATTCTCATGTTGAAATTTATTAAATTGTAATAAACAGATTTTCTAGGAGAATTATTTTTGACAAAAATTATTCTGTTAAAAAAAATTGAAGAGTCATTTTGCAATACATATTATTAAAGTATTCACATAAAATAACTAAGGAATCTATACTGACAGTACACTCTTGATTAGGAGCTCTTATTTTATTTTGATGTAACGCTTTTTTTCATAAACAAACTTTAAGGACAACATAATTGTACGATTCCAGTAGTATAGGAATTTCAATGAAATTTCAAAGTAATCTAATCTTGGTCATTATGTAGATTAAATGTTAAGATTTTTAACATTTTTTAAGTATAGTTTGCATAGAGGAATGGTAATTTAAGAAATTTTAACATTTTGTGATGATAATTATTAAGTATATTTTTCTACTCATTTTACAACTCCAGAAAATTACCAGTATTCAATAGCATTTCACTTAAAACTGCATTTAATTGCTTAATTCATAGAACACTTGTATATAAGTAGCACAAATACCTTTTTACCTAGCAACAAGATATTTTGTGTTTCTTTAAATCTTTTTCAAAGAATCCAAATGAATTAAGACTTATTTGCTAATTTTTAAAGGTCCTCTTGTGATTGTAGTCAAGAGACAGGTTGTCTTCTTGCTATGGCCTCACTAAGTGACCTTAGAGGTGGGGAAAGGAATTACGAAATTAAATTACAGCCTGACAATGATTTGTACAAGTTCCTTATTGAAATACAGAGCAAGATAAACTTTTTAATGAACTCTAAAGAAAATATAAGATGACTTTAACCAATATTTACACACTTTTATATTGAATAGTTTCAAATGTAATAAGATTTGTCAAAATTGAGCTTATACAGGGACAGAACAATCAAAAAGTTGAAAGGCTAAGGTCAACAAGTTAAATTTTGAAGTAAAGGAAACCCTTAATGCACTTATATAATACATCAACGGGGTAAAGAAACTGACAATGCATAATACCTCCTGACAGCAATTCATATTGAGGTCTTCTCCAATGTCTTTCATAGTTTTCTCACCATACTTGACACTATTGGGGAAACAATGATAATATGTTTAAAAATTTGGGATATATTGACAACCGAAGAGTAATTACTGTCTCCCTAAGTCAGTGCCAGATAAAAAAGGGATTTACCTCCAAACAGCTGGGCTCGTCAAAGTCCTAACTTATCTATTCGGTGTCTGTGATCTCTTGAAAATGCCCTGTGCCTGACTTTTTGGGCTTTTCCTCTTTTGGAAAAAGTGGGATATATATTTCACAGATAGAGTTTGGAATTTTTTTTTATTTATTTTTACCCCGTGGTGATAAATCATTGAATGGATTTTTTTTTTCACTCTGAATTTTACAATATTTTCTTTGAAAGTTTTATGACATGTTCTTCTAGTGCAGACCTTTTTTTTTTTTCCCAAGGTCTGATTTGAGATTATGTACTGTGTGACTCCCCAGATTTGGATTTTGTTCTTTGTTTGGTAGCAGTTTTGTGTTAATTACCAGGGACATTCATTGAAATTTTCCAAATTAAAATTCTAAAGATTTTGGAAGAACTGATACAGAAAAGAATGAATGTGATAATAGGTAATGAAAGGAGAGTACAGAGTTAATTCACAAAGGAAATCAATATTAAAATCGGAAGTATCAAACACTTTATTTGAACGTACTCTTAATTTTTTTTTTCTGATGATCATTTACTTGTGCATATATTTGAGAAAAACTTTATAATGAAGCTGGGCACACTTCAGAAGTGCAAATAAATCAATTATTGATCGGAGACTTTATTTGGAAGTAATTCCTGAAAGTTTGTGTAGATTTTTGGAGAGCCTCCTCTATAAACAATTGAGTATGTTTTACCATTACTTTTAAACTGTTATCAGACTTTGACCATTATGGATTCGTGGTGATTTTTATCTAAACTCAAGAAAAGGTACCCGGGACAAACAAAAAGATTTTCATTGTGTGAAACGAGATTAATCTCAATGTCGATGTTTACTGAACATTACATGCATGGTAGGTAATTAAAAGCGTGCATTATCGTTTTTTGATCTGCAAATTCTTCCTTTGAGAGAAATTTAATCTTTGAAAAAAAAAGGTATCACTGAATATAGGACTTGCTAATTACATAACAATGGAAAACGTTCCAAAGCGGGTGCTTTCTCGCACCACCTCTCAGCCCGTATTCAGCAATTTGCCGACGGACCATTCTGATGAGAGGATAATTACCTCCCCTTTATCTCTGCCACCACCGGAGGACTTTGTGTCATTCAATACGGAATCACGCAGGCTTTACTCTGCCCCAGGGTTAAATGCAGAGGGGAGGAATGAACTTCTAGGGGGCTCAGAGGAGAGTCTTTCTGTTTCGTGGGAGGACTCAGATGAAGGGGAAATGAACGAGGAGTTTTATGATATGATTCCCTCTCAGCTTTATGCCAAAATTTTGAAGGAGAAAGACAGGATACATAATGCAGACTCAGATGAGGAGAGCAGGTAAGAAATGTATGAGAGTTGTCTCCCTTGAGGTTCTGAAAAATTCTGAATTAATTTTAAGGAGGTACTCCAATTGTGCTTTATTCCTTAAATTTCCTTTCACATTGGTTAAAAAATACTTTTTAGCATAGAAAAAGGAACCCAAAATTAGAAAAATTAAATGAAATTGAGATTGTATTGACTTGAGGCCGCTATTATAATTAGACAACTTTTTCAATATCCCAGGTGTGTTTGTTCCTCAGGATTTCAGTGAGTAGGGTCCTTCTTATCATTAGTGAACTTTTGAGTAAAAAATTAAAAGTATTTGTTTAATTATGAATTTTCATATTTAAAAGTACTTTCTCAAAGTCATTTCTTCTCAACGGTCTTTTAATCAATTACTTCAAGGGAAAATGTATGCGATTTTGCACCCTGTTGGATTTAAGACACAATAATTGAATTATTAAAGGAATGTTTCCTCCTCTTTCACAAATGAAAAAATATATTTATTTTATTCGTCAATAAAAGGGATTGTAGTGGCTATAAGGTGAGAAAAATGCCAATACGTGTAAAAGCCGTTCTTTAAACAGAGCTTGGGTTTCATTGGAACATTAAAAAAGAGTTTATGATCAATGAATTTTAAGGAAACTGTGAAGATAAAACATTTATATACATTAGGTTTATTGAGACAAAGTTAATACCTTTTGAAATTTTCAACTTCAAAAACAGCAAATGCAATAAATTGTATACTTTTCATGTAAAATGATATTCTGTTGAGACTTTTCGTTCACAACTAGGCAGTAAAAATGTTTAATATTGTTAGCCAGAAAATACCTGTAGAAAGGTTATGATAGTGTATTTAATAGTATCTGGGAAAATGTTAACAAAAAAACAAGTTTGAATGGTTAAGAAATCAATTTAACATAATTCATATAAGACTGGCATTTTTCATAGCTAGCAGCCAGGGAACTATAAAACTGAATAGGGTATAATACTATGAACATAGGAAAGCTAAAATTGGGTTGAGCATGCATGAGATGTTGTCTTTGAAGACATGCCGAGTTCTAATGTTGAGCTAAATCAACAATTCAGAATTGATTTAACCTCAAACCAACTTTACTAAATGTTGAAAAAGAGGGAGTTTGTTTAGTATAGCTTTCATGGTAAGGTATAGAGTGTATGGATGTTGAGCGGACCTTCATGTTAATTAAGTCCGTTGCACTGATGAGATGGAAGATATTAATATTGTGTGAGATTCGATTGATCGGAGGGAGGAAAATATAAGAGGACCAGACCAGGCAGGTTTTTGCGTTTAGATTGATTGTGAAGCAGGGCCATCTCAGTATAATTGGTCTGCAAACAGATTATATCCAAAACGAGCTGTCAGGGATATATAGCATGGCCGATAACAGGTAAACACTGCAAATATTAACTTTGTAATGGAGAAAATATTGTGCTGAAATATTTTTGTAGATTTGCTGTAACTTTTTCATTAAAATAAGCACATTATATTTGATGAATATAAAAAAAATAGTCTAATGAATTTTGTGACTTAGGTAACTATCATGGTGAATTTTATGCTCATGACACAAAGCTGCTAATAAATAATTATGCTTTGAAATATTTTGGAATATTTAATGGAATGTTGTAGTTACACTAGGTTTGAAAATATGATGCAGTTTAAGGGGAGGACTTTTTGTCTCTTTCTCTGTTTGTAAATTGTTGTTGCAGTGACTGTACAGTTAAAAATTTATTGATATTAAAAAATTAATGAACTTATAGATTGCTTTTGCCTTTTGAATAGACAGAAATGTCCTTTTAGTTAAAGTTGTAAAGAAATATATCGTTGAAGTTTGTTAGTGCAATTTTGTGCATGCAATGTTTATAACATACTAGGAAGCAAGTTTTTATAAGCTTGCTAATTCCCTCTCCTTCCATATATAGCATGTGCAAGATACATGTACATACAATGAAGAGAACCATATTGCTTTCATCCATTTCAGACCTGGGAGGTTGTCAAGGTCAGGAAATTTATTGAATTCAATGTCAAGGTAATATTAGGGCATGTTCACGTTATGGATAAAATCTAAGGAGACAGTCAGAGGTCAAGAACCTGTTGAATTTATAAAGGGTCAAATGAAGTCAAATCAACTGGTAGGTTTTATGTTGGTGGTACTGTTTTGTTGAGAATTTGTATTTCTTAGAATGCATGACATCACATAAGGAATACTATAAGGGATACTAGGCTTTCTGAAGTTCTTGTTTATGATTTTGGATGGAGATGGTTAATTTTAGAAATAATTAAAAGAAGAAATACAAAAAAGAGTTTGATGAAATTAATTGAGAACGTATTGTTTAATGACAAGAAAGTACCAGAGGTTAATTATTCGGTATGCATGGTATGTCATTCAATTTATGAGATTTTTATACAACCTTAATCAAAGATTTGCGGGTGTATTGTTTTTGCCCAGTCCATCCCTCTGTCTGTTTTTCATTATTGTTCTTGGGTGGGATACACTTTTTTTAGGACCCACGACAAATAGTTTGTACTACACACTCCTCTCTGTACTCAAAATCAATGCAAAACACCCATCACTTAAATGCTAAATAAACAAGTTATGAAAAGTTATGTAAAATACATATTCAGGTAGTCATTCAAATGTCTGAAATTTGTAAGTAGTTCTGCCAGGTATAATCAATTCAGCCTTGAAGACAAGCAAAGTTATTAAGACATCAGTAGCTATAGTCCTACTTGACATGACTGATATATGACTACTTAATTAGTCAATGTTTGTGGAACATTATATAGTCATTGTTTGTGGAACATTGAGATTGGATTTTAAATTGCATTATGCATTTGCAAATATAGGGTGTTTCCTTCAGATTTTGTGTGGCTGTCCATTTCAAAGAACAATTTATGGACTAAAATTTTCTAAGTAGGATAACTCATTGCAATGATAATAGCACAAACGATGCCAAGATACACAAGTCTGATCAGTGAACAATGTTGCCACCAGGGTTACAAAAATAGAAATTTATGTGAAAATATATTCAAAATGCTACTCTTCCCAAAGTACTCATCTGATTTTCTTAAAACTTAAATTGGCATCCAAGTACACATTTTTTAATGAATGATGAAACAAAATTATTTGTACATGTATGGATCTCATTCTGAAATTAGATCATGGACATGTGAAAATTTGTTTATCAGAGAAAAAGAAAAAACATTTTGCAATTGCAAACTATAAGCTCCTTTCCTTTGGAAGAGACAGCAATTAATGCAATTCATTTGGAGGGGATATTAATCCATATATTACATAATTTGTTTGGCTTTTTGTACACCTTTGTGTTTTAGAGGTTGATTAATCACACATTCATTTTCTTATCTGACACTAATAAATTGATCTTCCTACTAAGTACCTTGACACTCTTTTTATTTTGTTATGGTAACATACAGGTGTAGAGCCCCTGTTCTAATGATTAGACTATAATGCATTATTTTTACAGTTTCACATTTAAATCCACAACCCCCTGCACTACTTTCAATACATGTATTCAGACACAGGTATTCTAAATTAAATTTGTCTATTCAACCTAAATTCAACAAACCCAACATTGTTCATTGTGTAGAATTTTAATATCATGCCCAATGAGTCTGAATAATTCAGTAATGTTTTTTAATTTTTGACAAACAGAAGTTTGTGTTTTATCTTTTTCATTTTCAATGAATTGTATAGACTTAGAAATGGTCTCTTTTGCTGCGCACATGGTGGAACCGTAGTTTGTAAGCGGATACCTTTGGGGGTCCATGAAAGGCTTTCACTTGCTGTCAGCCGTAGGTGGAAAATGAGCCCTTTAAAAGCCATTAATTTGATCTGATTGACTATGGGCAGTACTCTTTAACTGTTTAATTGTTATTTTAATCAATGTTTGTCCTCTTCTGAGAGGGAGATCTGTGGACAAGTTTGTTTCGATGAGAATTTTCCTCTCGTCTTTAAACGTCGGGAGGTTTAATCCTTTTAAATGTATGCAGGATGTGATTTTGTTGTTGAATCTTTCACTGTTTTGTTAGTAGTTTTATGAAATATTGAAATTCTGACTTTTCTTGGATTTAAAAGAAAATGGCAGCACCAGTAGAACTGGGACCCAAATCTGTGTCCTTTGACAGCAGTGTGTAAGTCTTTATTTGAAAATTCTACTTTTAGTTCTACCAGAAAACAAGAGTTCATATATTGATATCTCCATATAACAATTTAATCCTCATTAGAATTTAGTTATCTTTTTGTTCACCAAAAATTCACAAAAATTACTTTTTGTTAAAATGAAATACTGATTTCAAATGAAAAATTACTCAATTTTCATCTCGCTAAAAATTCCACCTATACAGCATCACTTGTTTAATGTAATTCAAAAATGATCTTTATTTTCATAGCACATTATCTTAAATAAATTTTATATCATGAAATCCAAGAAAAAAAAATGGAATTAACATCAAAAGTTTAAATACTCCATGAGGCTCCTTCAAATTAGGTAATCATTCAAAATAAGGTAAAGAGGGGGGGGGGGGGGTGTTGAGGAGTGGGAGAGAAATTCAAAGCATAAGAGAAGAGTAACTCTGAATTTACTATAATCACTAAAGTAAATTTGGATTTCAGTGAGTGAAATAGTGAGTATAACGTTGGGCAACAGAACAGTGATATTCTTGTGATAGTTGTGTAATATTATTGTGGTCCCTATTAATCTCACCTCTAGTACTTGTTTAAATATTTAACTTTGTATTGGATGTTGACATGAGACTATCCCAGGCCAGACATTCTGATATTAGAACTTGAACAATGGCTATTTTTCCTAAACTAAATTTTTTTTCTCGATGCAATGCACAATTATTTCCTGCATATTAAAAATGAATTATTTTACATACTCCGGAAACAGAATTCTTTGATTTATTTTTTTATTTCCATAGTAAAGGAACTGGATAATCAATCAATGAATATATCTGCTTTAATTTCATTTAATATTTTTCTTCTGAATTTAAAAATGAAAACATATTTATAGCTAGTTGAATGGTTTTGCTCTGTCGATCAAGTTAATTACGCACTTAAAATGGTAAAAATTTTGTAATAATTAAAATCAAACAACTAATAATAGAACAAATATAATTTTTGTAAGATGAATTAAAATTTAAACTTGAATGATGATGATTTAGAATTTACACATATATTTGATGCAGCAAAGACATGTCTTAAATTGGTCTACCAATGGGCGAATAATAATAGTTTGAAAGAAATTCAAACTAGGAATAAAATCCCAAGATATTTTGACATTTTAATTAAAATTTCAAACTCTGAGAACTGAAAATCTCAATCTTAGGTTCTCAATTATAGGAAATATTTAGGTATGTGTGTCCTAATTGTGTTTCGTGAGAAATACCTATTCTGTTAAGGAGATATTCCTCTCTGGTATATGGTTAATGAAGGCATGATCATAGAGTATCAAATTTCATATTTGGATAAAAAATGGTGTCAGAGTTTTAAATTAACTTTTGTCATTCTATTTTTAAAAGTATGAAATTACTCCTTATGGAGAATTATCTTGATCTATAGATCTATATAGGATCTTCATGCAGATCAAAATTTTAATTATTTAATTCTTTGCTTTCACCTTTTTAGCTTAGAAATAATAAATTAATGTATCCTTTATTTAAAGTTAAATGGAGCATAAGAAAGATTTTATGATACACTGGCATTAAGATTTTGAGAAATTTATTGAAAACTTTTGATTTCTACCACAACTAGAGTATGTGCATGTAAATTCTAAATTTCTAGGACAGGACAAATCAATGAAGTACCCTTAGCTCATTTACCATAAATCTCTCCAATGGGAGGAAATAAGAATAATAAGGCAACTGCCTTCTTTGGATCCCAATCTGTTGCAAAATCAGACTCATTTATAATCTCTTACACCCTTGATTAGTGGATTCAAATTGCCAAGAGTTGTTGCCAAGAAGTTAAGGCTTATGATGGCTTTTTGACTCAAGATCATACATTTAGTATATCAATGGCCAAAAATTATTTGTCACTGATCAATACTATTGTGTAAAATACATGCACATGATGAAGTTATATACCAGTCAGTTATTTAACTGGCAATTGACTGAATGTTTACTGAAATTTGACTGATTGGCAGAGTCAGATGTCAAGTCATGTCAAGTCAAAATATCTAGGTGAATAAGAATTTTTTCCAAGACCTTGCAAATAGGTTCTGTCTGTGTTTTCAAGTTTATGTAGGTCAACTTTTGCAGCTTGAAAAAGCTTTTAACCCGTATATGTTTGGATCTCTAATTGCTATTTTGAACAGTCCATAACTGCATGTTCACATTTAAATTAATTTCCTAAACTGTGTTTACAAAGTTGATGGAAATCGGCAGTTGGTAGTATAGTCACAAAAGAGTTAATATTAGAGAACCCCAAAAGTAATTTATTCGATGTTTGACTAAAAATAAACATCAATTGTACCAAATTATTATCACTGACAAATGTTGACATTTTCATACAATTAGATATTCACTTGACTGTCGGCTTTTAAAAGTTAGAACTTCTTTTTTGACAATGGAAGAGAAAGAAATGAAGACCCGAGAATGCTATGCAGGGGCGGGGTTATTAAAATTATGTGACTTCTAATTTTCATGGCTCAATACCGAGCTCATCTTTGACAAAAGAAAATTCATGTCTGTTGATGTAGACCTAGAAAGGTGTTTTGTCTGCTATACTAATTGTTTCTTTAATGGATGCTAGGTGATGTATTCATTAGAATCAATAAGGGTAAACATTTCCTGATCAAAGATTTCATAGGATATTAATGACTTTTTTCCATAAAAGTGTACATATTATGAGCTATATATAGCTTTAATGTGAAAGTTCTACTTGAAGGGATCTGTTGAAAACTGGGAGTGATTCTCAAAGCTTTCTTTGTATTTGATTTCAGGAGTTATATAAACTTTGGGATCAATTCTGGATAATAAATCCAAAACAATCTAATGTGCTCTGTTAATCATACAGATTCATATTCAAGTTTCAATGTTGTAAGGCATTTGTCAGTGGCTGAACAGTGAAAATTAATTATAAGCTATTCCTTGTGTTGTTATGGATTGCAATTAAGTGTTGTACTCATCAGCAACAGATTTAATTCTTTGGATTGAAAATAGCATTAATAAATAAACAATCATGCTCAGAATGGATAAAAGGTAAATGTGTTCACCCCTCTCTTTGGTGTTGTGTACTACAGTGAAACCTGTCTAATGCAGATGCTGTATAATATGAAATCCTGCCTAATACAATGTAAATGCAAAATTTCTTCCAATAATTTTTTTTATTGTTTAAAATGTTTTTTTTTCAATCCATAATGTTGTCTAATATGGAGAATTAGATTGGAACCAGTGGTGGCCATAGTAGACAGGTTTTACTGTACATATGTTTTGATGTATACTTATTGAATGTATGCAAATGGATGTGGGATGTACATTAGCAGGACTCTAGTCTCTATAAAAAAAAATGGAGTACATTACTCCAAGATTATAAATTTTTTGGCAATGTTAAACTTACCTGAATGCATTTATGGAATAGCTTGTAATTCATATCTGGGTCTCTAGGGGATCATAATTTGAATAAACTTGAATTTACACTAGGTAATATGATTTCATCTTCTCAGGCCCAATGGTTTTTGAGGAGATTTTTGAAATTTTGTCATTTAATTTTCCTAAATTCTTAAATATTTCCAATTCTAATTTTTTTTCTGTGATAACTCTTTGAAAGTTAGGAGAGTTTATTTCTTGATAATTCTGCCGCAATGTAAATTAGGCAGGTAGATAGGTCAGGAGTTAATGAGGCTAATATGCATGCAAATCTCGTGCGCATCTGACTGTGTCTGACACTAAGGAAGCCAAATATGCATGTAAATCACGTGCAACTGCCTTTGTGTTTGACGTCAGTGGGCGAGGACTATTGAAATTGGCATAGGAGTCCTCTTATAATTAAATCTTTTAGTCTACATTTTTAAAGTCTAAATCTACAATTTTATTTCACAATGAAATGGAAATATAAGGAATCACTGTCTAGTTAGTATAGTATGCCTGGGACATCAACGATAGTGGGAAACATGGGATAATTTATGCATAACGGGCTTTGCCATTATTATCCCATGTTTCCGTTGATGCCCTGGCATAGTACTACACTAACTAGACAATGATTCCTTAATTATCTCCGCTTGAAAGGGTGTGGCCCTTCATATGAACAAATTTGAATTCCCTAAATTATCTAAGGATACTTTGTAGCAAGTTTGGTTAAAATTGGTTCAGTGGATCTGGAGAAGATGATGAAAATCTGAAAAGTTAACTATGTCTACAATGACAACAATGAAATTAGCTAAGCAATTTTTTTTTTAAGCCTTCAGGTCAGGTGGACTACAGCTGGTAAAATGTCAAGGGTCTGAGGGTATATTTGATAATTTTTTGTAATTTTTTTACCTAATGTATTTATCTTTTGAATTGATTTAAAAAGTTTAAAAAAAAATTGGATTCTTTTGCTGCTTCTATTCCCAGATATATAGGCATTGCAATGAGTATAGAGAAGTTAATTGCTGTATTGGTCTATTGGGTTTTGATTATTTTGGAGTGTTCCATATATCGATATCTTCAAAGGAAGAAAAACTTCTTAAACTCATTTATAATCATAAAACATGTATGTCACATGTTAATCAACATAATCAAGAAACTTTGCTTTGAGTAATCTGTCACTTTAACTTCAATTCAAGTAGCCAACAAGTGGCGTAATGGACTTTCTGCTCAAAACCTTAGAATCAAGCCCTTATTGGGTAGATCAAGAGGGCTGTTTGCGTTAAGCTCTATAATTGAAACATATTAAAACATTGATACATACTAGGTACTTCAAACAGTTTGTCCACGTTTCTGGTCACCATTGACATCACAAACAGTTGGAATGGAGTTGGCTAATCTAGTGTAAATTTTGGCCACAGAAAATTTTGACATACACTCACTTAATGCACTTGTATATGACAAACTTATTATAAATGGCCAGTTTCAAAGTTTACTTAGTCACTCAAGGTTTAAGTGGCATTTTAAAGCCAGAAATTAAAATAGATATTGATAAAATAACTTTGACCCAGAATTGTTTTAAAAACTGAAATGTTAAAGGGACATAAATGGAACATAATAATGTTTTAATATTATGTTTGCAGAAGACTCTTATAAACTTAAAGACATCTGAAAAGATTGTGAAAATCAATGGAGATTAACCAAATGAATTTCTAGACTACAATTTCATAATTCATAAACCATTAATATGAAACTATAATAAAAAAATATATTGTATATTCAAAATTTTCCAAGAATAATGAAGAAATCTGTCCCAATGTAACTTGCATTGCCATGGATGGCTCGATCATATTATGTGTGTTGACTTGTTAAATCATGACATATTGCACAATTACTTTTACATGATGAACAAATAAGGATGATAATTGTGCATGTGGAAAAGGTATTTATAATTAAGTTTATGGACTTTTGTTTTATCTTTTAAAATTTTTTTTAAAATTTCTTATATTCTAAAAGTTTGATAATTTACACAAGTAAAAAGAATGCATTGTTTATAACAATTCTTCAGAACATACATGAATATTTAAAGAACTATAGAGCATGTGTTATTATGAGCATTTTCAGTACCAAACATGACTGTCAAACTGTTGATTTTGAAGGTAATTTGGTTCAAGTTTCACATACTTCACTTTAGTTTTAAGTGACAAAATGTCAGCTAGGCTAATTCCAGGCACCTGTGCTGGGATTACCAAATTCTATTCGATTAAAACTTTATTGACAATTTAAGCTATACATTGCAATTTTACTTGTTTGAATAATATCAGAAGTAAATTCAAAATCATTTGGATAGACATCAAGATATACTCTGTATGAACATTTGAAATGTTAAAATCTGGAATTAAATGATTGCGAAGTCACATTAGCAAGTTTATTTATTGACTTTAAAAAATAATCAGATATATCTCAGTATCAGTAAAGAAAAAAATTCCATGTAAAATATTATGAAGTTTGCAATATTGCCTATGCTTAATATAGTCAATGCACACAAGAATGAAGCTAAATAGAAATGACTTCTTTAAGACCATGTGAATTCACATGTATGCCTTTGGCTCATTAGTACTTGCAGTACTTTCAAATTGACATTAAATGTGTAATCACAACCCCTCACTGCAAGACATAAAACAGTCACAACCAGCAGTAGTAGCAATTATTTGAGGGTTTTACAATAAGTTTTAACATTATATTTCTCTCTTTGTAGTTTTAGTGACAAGGACAAAACCCAGCGGTTAGAGGAACAAATCAAGCTACACCATCTTCACCAGTTGATGAAAGCCTTCCAGGAACACAAACCAGATGACATTGTCAAGCAGGCAGGGTCAGCTTACTTCCCGGCCAAGGTCGAGAAGAGGACCCCAGGGGCCATGAACCTGGAGGAATTCAAGGCCACCGTAGCTCAGGTCCTCAGGACTCATGAGTATGAGGAGTATCTGGAGAAACTCTTTACAAAAGTAGGTCATCTCTAAGTACAAAAGGAGGTCATCTCAAAAACAAAAGTAGGTAATCTTGAAATACAAAAGTAGGTTGTTTGTAAGTCAACTGCATATCTTGTAACTGGAGGGAAAGTACTGCAGGGTTCAATATGAGTTATAAAGGAGCTTTGTTTGCATGAATTAAATTATTGATGGCTAGAAGGATGTACAGTAAAGTTTTTAGCAATTAGTTTGTATAATATTCAGAAAAAAAATATGTTTAATCTTCTGCATTTGCAGAAATAATTTTATATACAATTATATATCAAGTATTACCAAAGACTTTTATTAAAATTGCTCACTAAAAAAATTAACTTTTGAAAAAATCCATATTTGGGGTTGAGTTGGTGGACTATAAATAATATTCAATCTGTGTTTTGTAGAATATATTACTTCGTTAGTGTGGAAAATACTTACATGTTCTAAGAATTAAAAAAAAAGATATTTATGTGCACAGGTGCAGACAGTGTCATCAAACCCTTCCTGGTTATATCACCGTGCCACCTTAAGGGATTACCCCCAAATCTCTTGAAAATAAATTGTTACCTGTTATAGAAATTTGATTGATTTTGCATTGAAAGAAATTGCATAGGGGATTTCATAGCAATAAAAGAAGCATTTTGTGCATTTAAAAAGAATTATTTCTCAGGGTGTAATAACACTTTCATCCTTTATCAAACATAAATTTGAAAGTGCTATTTGTAACCACATCCCTGTTATCTTTTGTGATTTCAAGTGTAAGATAGCCTTTAAGTTTGACTTTTGGCGTACATGTTTTGTAGCTCGACACCTCCCTCGATGGTTATGTGGACTGGAATGAGTTCTGCACCTACATGCTGCTGTTGTATAGAGAAAATGACTACATGAGGACCAAAAGGGAAATCCCATTCCTCGTGGAACCCAAACTCAGACACATAGTTCACAATAGGGTATGAATTGTGTTACACAAAGAATACATTGCTCATTAAATATTGTGAAATCACAAATTTTGTGGGGGTTTAATTTTCGTTGTTTTCAAGGTCTGAAGAGACCCATGAATTCATCTCCACCACGAAATGTAAAATGTTACATACATAACTACTCAACAATTCTTCATCCACTAAATCAAATCCCCACAAACCAAGACTCTTTCCTAAAACCACGAAATTTTGACCCCATGAAAATATGTGATTTTACAGTAACAGAAAAATTTCTCTTGCTTTATTTGCAGCCCTCATTCTTACCAGTATTCTAGATTACCTACAAAAAAATATATGTGAATGAATCACCCCTCACAATCTTGGAATTCAGTGATGTTATATTTTTGTCCAGTAACATCAGTCTGTTTAAATTTTCCTATATATTTCAGCAAGAGCAAACAACCAAGATAGTTGCTACAACAGGAACAGTTAGATACATCACAATTAGCAAGGTGAGTTTATTTTATTTTTGCCAAAAATTTTAGCCTGAGACCATGTTATGTCAATGGCTTAATTTTTCTCCACACTCAACTTTTGAAAAAGTTCTTTCTCAGTGAAACATTTTGGAGCATAAACTTGTAGATTGGGCAAATTCTTTTAAAAGAACTATGCTCTAGTGGTATAATTCTTACACTTGGTCTGCTTTTTAATTTTTTTTCTATCAGCAAGAAAGAAAAACCTCTTATAATTTCAGGAGGGAGTTGTGAATGTCTGGCAGCCAAGTCTTAACTATGTAGAGAAATATTATTCCATAACCAATGAAGAGAATGACTCTTCTGGGCAGAAGAGGAGGTTTAAGACTTGGGTCACCGACGCCATATTCTTGCCCAATTGTAATAAACTGGTGATTGGCTCAACAAGTCGCGATATTAGATTCTACGACTGCTCCACAAATCAACATTTTGAAGAGTTCCAGCTCTTTGGTGAGACTTCCTTATTCAAACTTATCCCTAAAAGAACTTTTTGTGGTCAAATATATAATTTATATACTACTCTGATCAATTTCAAGTGTCTAATAATAAGTCCTTCTACAACAATATTTTATAGCTTTTTCTGTGTGAGATATGATTTGGTTTGGGGTATATTTGGTTAAAATGGCTATAATTAAATACGAAATCCATCATGTATCACTTCAGAGGTGTACATAAAATACCTGTTATCTTTTCAGCTATGTCAGATGTTCCATACTGCTTTGACTACTGGTACGACGTCAAGGTAGATATATGGTTCTAATAAATTTGTCTTTGATAAATATAATTTTTTGGTTGAGATTATATGTCCTTTCTATTTAAAGACAGCTTGAATTGAAACAGATTTTGGACACTGTGTTTGATTCTTTACTATTGAGTTGGTTGTTTAAAATGGATTTGAGTCATTGTATATATTTGTTAGTAACAGACTTTCAATCTTATCCAGTGTGCTAAAAACAAAAATAACCAAATTAAAGCAAATAAATGCATGATTTTTTATGCAACAAATTAAAAAAAAACAGGTGTCAAAATATATTTTAGTGATGTAAAAATGTTTTGTATGATAAACATCTCAGTAAAAGACTTTTCATCTTATTAACCACAGAACCCTAGCAATCCATCCAAGCTGATATTTGGAGTAGACACAGGTTACATTCACACAATGACCTTCAAGAAACCTGTCTCTCAACTGTTTGAGACACCCTTCAAGAATGACGAGGGGGTTCAAAAAATCTTCTGGAGTGTGAGTAGAAATACTACAATATTGTCAAATTTTTACTCGTTACAAGGGCTGGAATTTTTTTTTTGAAGTTCAGATTGAGACTTGAAATCTGACATATTTTACCTCTCTTTATGACAATTGCCAAATTTCAACATGTCCTGAATAAAAAAAAAGTTCTGAAAATTGTTTCAAGATTCAAACAGAAAAAATATAATTATCTTGAAGTATATCCATTACATAGTCACAATAAATGTTCATATATGTACATAAAAATTAATTTTCCATAATTTTTGCAGGAAATAGAAAAGGGACAGCAATCCCAGTTTGTGGCCCACGAGAAGATTTCCCACGGAGACCCCACCCTACAGGTTCTCCCTGACATTGTGAAACAAGTCATGTACCTCCCTGATAACGATTACATTATCTCCTCCACCAGCAGTGCTCAACAGTCACTAGTTATCTCCCCTGCAGATAGAAAGGAATTCAAAAAATCCTACGTCTTCAATATTGACAAGGTCTGTTTAGTTCTTGAAAATGAGATGTATAGCCAAGATAAATGAATTACTGTCCACCAAAAGTTTTTGTTATCAAACATTTTAGTGTTTCGGACTTAAAAATCTTGAAAGTGGCATCATGCAGTTTTACCTGGAAGCTTGAGATTTTCTTTTACAATGATAAAAACTTATGTGTCAATAAAGTTTGGATTTAAAGCATATGATATCCACATTTAACAGGGAATAGAGTCTTTTGATCACAACAAGAACCTGAACATCATGGTGACAGGCAGTCTGGATCACATGGTCCGAATCTGGAATCCATATGTCACATCTAAACCAATGGCTGTCCTCCAGGGTCATGCTACAGGGGTCATCGGGGTCAAAATTCACGAAGGACTAGTCCAAGTTTTCAGTTATTCCAAAGATGCTGTAAGTGAAGATGAGAGGTCAAGGTGTTTGAATTTTATTTTACAAGAACTTTGAAACTTCTTGTCTTAATATAACACTTAATCCACATAATAAGACATGGATTTCAACAGGTCATAAAGGTTTGGGATATCAAGGAACATTCTTGCCTGCAAACAGTGGTGCTGAAATTTCCCAGTAGTATTCATGGTAGAATGCCCGAGCATGGGACATTTCCGATGCACATGCAGCCTGCTCCTCATAATGCACTATTGGTGACTTGTAATGACTACATTGGTATGCTCAAACTAGGAAACATATCACAACCCAAGAACCTGGATGCTGTTACCCATGATTCTCAGCTCTGTGGTGCCATCTACAACAAAACATTCAAACAGGTGAAATAACTTTAGAATGATATACTGGACTATCTTTTAGATCTTTTGTGAACTCTCCTTCATTTTAATGGACAATTCTAGCATTTAGGGAATTTTTTGTGTCCTGTGCAGTTCCATCACACCTTTGTCTGTTCCTTTTATGACTAAATTATAATTCTGTGGTACCTTTTTCAGATTGTGACAGGCTGCGACTCATCTAATGTAGCAGTCTGGGAACTGGAGAGTGGGAATAAAGCCATTGTCTTCTCTAATGCTCATGGTGATGAAGAAATCACTTGTATGGCTTTTGATGAGAGCTACAGAAGACTTCTTACAGGGGCCAGGAATGGGACCATTAAGGTACATGTGCTCCAAAAAATTTTCCAGAATTGGGATAATCAATAATAATCAATTGGGGTAATCAATAAAATTAAGAATGAGGCCAGAAAATTGCCAGACCATTAATGTTCTCAGAAGAAGTGGGGGAGGGGGTGTCAGAAATGGAATCCTTGGAGTAATCAACAGAATAAATCCAAGTAAATTTTTCTTGCTGAGAACTGCTTGCTTTAGTGAAGTAAATACACTTTCCTTTTTCCTGTAGGTCTGGAATTTTCAGAATGGACACAACCTCCATAAGCTGGAGCCTGTGTCTGAGGCGGAGGTCACGGGGATCTTCCCCTGTGCGGACCGGAAGATCATCATCGCTGTGGGGTGGAGCCGGAAGATTGCTCAATACGATGACTCAGATCCTGATGTAAGCCTCCTTCAAACATATTCAAGAACTCTCTGCTCACTCATGTAAAATATTGCTTTAAAGATTTTCAAAAAGAAAAGTAATTTTAAAGTAAAATAGAAACAATTATATCATAGCAAAATTGGACAGAAAAAAGATATTTCAACTTGAAATAATAAAAAATTATGTCTTTAAGAGTTATCTCCCTTGTCAGAGTATCAATGAACCTTAAATGCTGAGAAATACTGTAAACCAACTTTTATTCGCGTGCGAGAAATTTTCACGAAGTTCGCGAGAGCCTCGTCATCGCGAATATTTCTCGCCGCGAACCGGTCCTTATAGTATATTTGTCTATTAAAAACAGATGCAAAAAGGCTTGATCTTAATCGTTGCGATGCCCTGAAATCGAAATAGTCTCGCGAATAAAAGTTGCATTCTTAGGCATTGTTGCTTTTTTGTCATACAGAATATGTATATTCCTGCAAACTTACACTGGAAAGGAGGACAGATACATCAGGACGACATCCTCGCTATGGACCATGCCCCTCCTAACTACCTCGCCACAGGGGGGTATGATGGGGAGATAGCTGTGTGGGATACAGAGACTGAAAAAATGATAATTAGGCTGCGCAAAGGACAGCAGGCTGACATGTAAGGAAAAAAGAGGCTATTTAATGTGAAATTAGTTTCAGTCATTAAAGCAAGGAGCTCATTTATTTAAAATTATCTTTTATGGTAGATTAAAGAAGATTGAGGCCATAAAGGAGATGAGTGTACTGAGTAAGAACAGCACCACCACCGAGTCTCAGATGAGTGTAGATGATCACCCCCTGTCCCCCACCAAAGTACCCCGCCCCAACTCCAGGCACAGAAAGTCTCACCGAGTACCCCGAGGGTAAGGTCTTTACTTACATGTATAAGGTCACATATATTCCAGCTATGTCATAATCAGGAGCAATATTTGACTTCAAATTCACAAAACCAAAGTTAAACACACTATGCCAATTTGAATATAACTGATTTGTACACATATTAGGGTAACTTCTTCTTTTGAAATTAATTCTTTGTATTTTCAGACAACCCTCCCCAGTAGACAAGCTTCTGTTCCTCCCCACACGTCTTACCTCTAAAACCTCTGATGCGGCCATGCTGATCTCCAGCGAGGCCGGCTACCTCCACTGGTGGGCATTGTTTGGTGCTAAACATGAAGTGGGTAAGTCTTTCTATAAAATGTTTACAAGATCCACTTAAAAAGAGCACCCACAGTACAGGAACAATTCATTAAAAGCCAGAACATATCTGATGTAAAATTTTATTTTATATATTTTTATTGAAACTTTTAATTGTATCATGTACATGAAGCAGCATTTATTTTTCAGTGAGGATCTTTTGTAATCATTGTTACAATTTGTACCACAACAGGTTATTTCTATGCCCCTGACACTAAGGATGAGTCAGTACTAGGACTTTGTACCAACCCGTCCAATGATACTCTGTATACAGGGGACACGTCTGGAAACATCAAAGTATGGGACATCAGTGGCTACTGCAGGCATGCCGAGGAAAGGGTGAGGGATCCAGAACTTTGCTTTTGGAAACCTGTGTCAATCTACCTTTACACTTACGTAGGGTTTCCAATGATGCTAGAAATGTTGAACATTGAGAAACAGTACAGTGAAACTTGTCTAACCCAGATGTTGTGTATTCCAAAATCTTGCCTAATACAAAATAAAGCCAAAGTTCCTTTTGATAATTTCAATTGTTTGAAATGCTGTATAATCCAGAATGTTGTATGATATGGCCAATTTCTTTGGAACAATTAGTGTCCAGATTCAACAAGTTTCACTACATTCCTCTTGATTATGCATTTTATGGAAGTGAAAGGTATATCTATATAAATCTATAAATTGTTTTTAAAGCTGCTTGACTTTTTGTTATAGAGAATAAAGACTAGTCCTGAGTTGCTAGAGAGCTGGAAGGCTCACGACTCAAGTATTGTAAGTCTTGAGTACATAGAACATGAGGACGGGAACTACATAGTGAGTGCCTCTACGGATCAGGCTGCCAGGCTCTGGTCAACAGAGGGACATTATGTGGGAACGTTTGGTCAGGTGGGTGTTCGAAATTCTTTGACTGATTCCGTTTCCTTTCAGATGAAGGTTGTAACTTAATATATATTGTACCAATGAATAAACTATTGAATGAATAATGAATTAAGAATAAGAAACACCTCACAACTGCATACGCTCTTCTGTTCTCTGACCAGTAGCATTAAAACTTGATAAATTCAAGTTTGAGAAAAAAAGTTTCTGGCAACTAGTACTGGGTCTGGAACTTATAATTCTTGTTACAGATACATGTACATGTATCACAATATCCTAATCATTCAGCTTTTTTTTTCATTTGCAGAAAAAATCCTGGAACTTGAAAAATAAATCAACCTGGATGCATCCAAAGACTCCTTGGTCCACAAAATCTGTTAGCTCTTCAGGTATGCCGTAAATCTAATCAATTTTTTATGTGCCGTAGCATGATGAAAGGGAGAAAACTCATTTGTTGAGTACCTTTATAAAAAATCCTTACCATTGTTATTTGAAAGTAAATATTGGAACTCTTCATCTTCAGTGCTACTTGAATTGCATAATTTACCTTGGTTGATATTTGCTTTGTTGTCCATGTAATGAAAAATATTGATTGGCATGTGAAATTACAATAAAAGTGATAGTGGCAAAATTTATTGCACATGCCATAAAAAGCTACATAGAAATTTAAAAATGTATTTTATCAACACTGGGAGGTAAATTGGATTTTTTTTTGCTGATAATGGGGGTGAAATGTTGACTTATTGTTTAAGAGTGTCTGAATGAAATTATCTGTAGCCTGGTAAATATTTTTAGCATGTGTCCTTTGTTTGGGTATTTGCGGCAAGCCGATTTCTTTTATTTCTTAAGACTGCTTGAATTTTATATTTTAAATAATGTGTTTAAAATAAATGGCAGGGGTTTGATTAAGAGTGAGGGTGTTGAAAATAAAAAAGATTGTCCTTTTTTTGTTAGAAATATATCCAAAGAAAAAAAAAGACACTTATTTTTTCTCTCACACAATCCCTCAATATATTCATGTTTCTTAATTTAAAGGCCACATAGATCAGAGATTTTGAATCATTTTACATCTGCATTTTAATTTATATTCTCCTTGTCTGTATAACCTTTAACTTATTCTGAACCCAAGGACAGTTTTGCAAAGTCAAGGTCACAAGATTGGAATTTACCAGTAAATATTGCTATCTTTTCCATTACTTTTCATGGAGAATTTCACACAGAATAGATATTAAGTCAAAGGTTTGAGTCAAAATGAAGGTCATCTGTCTTTCTGGAATTTAATATGACTTCCTTTGGGTTAAGGTAAATTTGACGTTTGAAGATACAAGACTCAGCATGAAACACTTTTATTGTTTTAAGACCAAAGGTCAAGGTCAAAGTATATATTTTTTTATGTCCTTGTTCAAAGAACATGTTCTTTTTACTTGGCCAAATCTGATCATAGAGAGCCCATTGATAAAGGTGTGCAATGACCTTGAACCATGTTTTCAGGTCAGAGGTCGTGGTCATAGCAAATCTCTATATATGAAAGCCTGGGTGTGGATTTATTTTCTCTCCCTTTGTCCAAAAAAAAGATACGATTACTCAAGGATAGATTTTGATCCATTTGTTTTAAGAAAGAGCTATTAAATAAAAAATAATTACTCTAAAATTGGTTCACTATGATGGTATTAAATCTGTAAATTTTTATATCATGAAAATGTATAAAAGTATGGAGTATCATTACACATTAAAGTAAGAAATATTATTTTGCAAGCAGCAGATAGCAAGAAGAGCAGAAAACATAGCAAGACTGACTCTGTGTCCAGTATGAAAACTCTGAACAACGGTGAAGTGGAAAAAGAGGAGGTAACTCCAGTAGCTAATGGTGTCTCCAGGGAAACGACGGAAAATGGAGAGATTGAGAGACCCAGCAGGGAAAGGGCAAAGCAACTTCAGGTATTGTTGTAGCATTTCATAAAGAGATATAGCTAAAAACACTTGGTGTTATTAGTTTAAAGTATTTTACATTTGTAGGGTATGTAATTTTATCAGTTTTATTTCATTGGATTGAAAATGGTGTTGGTTTCATACTATGTTCACCATTTATAATGATATGTTAGAAATTATTTTAAGAAAAAAATGCTCCAGAAAATATTAAAATCTACTGAGTCACTTGTGCATTAACTTTTTATGTTTAAAAGGTAATCCCTACAAGTTTTCTTGAGAAGAGATCAAGTTTTTTTTTTTGATGATTACAAAAAAGTTGTCTACATATTATTGCTCTTTGAGTCAAGTGGAGAAAAAAGAAAACTGTGAAGTTTTACAAAAGACTTAATTAATATGCATAAGTTAAAGCCCAAAAGCCAGTAGATTTTCAGAGGAATTTTTTAATTCATTTAATCTGAAAATAACACGTGAACAAATAACATGCACAGTTTGTTTGGGTGATGGCATTGTGTGATTGGTTACTGTTACAGGAGGGGGAGGAATTGAATGGTGAAGGAGAAGATAGTGTAGACTCTGATTTTAATCTGGGTATACGGTCTCAGTCATTTGCCACAGGCCCTCCAAGGGTGGAAAGATCACAGGTATTGACTGCAGGGGCATCTTTCAAATTGGAATTATTTTTATTTATTTATTATATGTCAAATATTGACCATTTTTATAAATTTCCACAAATTGTCAAATTATTGTTTTATATTATCGTAGAGAATAAATAGAATTAAAGATGAAAATGACATTTTCATAAGAAGCTTGCCTATAATTACGAAAAAAAAATACATTCCTTGCAAATGAAAAGTGATTCACAGTAATAAATGTAAACTGATGCAATGATAAAAATTCCCTCAGATAAGAAACCCTATTTCCATCAATAGAAAAGTAAGCTGTATGAGAATATATGTGATGAAAAAAAAAATATTCAAGTGTCATGAATTTTGCAGACATTCCTTGGTGCTAAAGTTGCTCAGCAGCTACAGACCATCAAAGAATCGAGGATAGACAGAAGGAACCGACTCAGTAAAGACGTCAACTTCAAAGATATTCACAAGTTTGGCAAGATCTGTTCACCATACAGGGCTTTAAATACAAAGGTCTGCATACTAATTTTACTTTTGAAAACTCCATATGAAAGAGCAGTAATTATGAATGTATATTAAAAAGTTAATTACAAGACAACAGGCATAAACTCAATTCATGCTTACAATGAAGTTTAATTATAAAACAAGTAATGCAATTATTTAAATTGATATACACTATAGTTACAGAAAAATATACAGTACATTGACAGTCTGGTTTGTCAATTTTTTGGGGGGAAGGGACTACAGTTCTGCAGCTGTATTTTGCAAAAAGTCCGACTTTCTTTTGAATCTCAAAACAATATTACAGGATGTAGAGGAGATACAAATTCCTACAATTCTTCCAATGAGTCAGAGGATGTTAAACAAGGGGTATAACCCAGAGAACATGACCTCTGACACCCTGAAGAACATGGACTTCTCCTACGGCAGTCCCGACACGCCCCCTACCGAGGACCAGGCAGGGGAGAGGAGTAAGGATAAAATCCCAATCAAATCCCAGACTGCCGGGAGCCATCGGAAACCTGTGAGGCTGACACCACTGAAAAAGACTAATACCGTTATGTGATGAAGTGAAAATAAATGAATAGTACTGAAAGAATTAAGTGCTTGAACCAATTGAAAACAATTCTGGAACTATAAGTTTATAAGTTGGGATTTGAATGTGAATTGTTTTGGCTAAATATGTACTGTTTGTGGAAACTGTAATGTGCTAGTCACTGCCAGGACAAAAACATGTTTTTAAATATTACTGATTTTATTTCTAGCTATGACATAATAAAAATTTGATAGATCAATATCATGAAATTTGGAGAACAATTCACTACATCTGATTTCTTTATTAAATTATTATTTTCAATTTTAAATATACGGTATATGTCTGCTTTTGCCATCAGTGTACATGCACTATAATATTGCTATAATTTTTAAAAGCATATGCGGTAACTGTTGCACATGAAGCTCAACACCTAGACTATATATGTCTCATGTCCAGACATGACTGTGATATCTCCCAGACTGATAATAATTTTATTTTTAATACCCATTGTCTTTCATGTAGCACATTGTGATGTATTTATATTAAAACTGTATAATTTTTTTTCTGCTTAACAAAAATACAATTTATAACATACTTTCATGCAATTATTTTAGATATTTAAGAAAAATAAAAATTTGAAAATGAACTTTTTCTTTTTTTTAATGATGTTTCTTTGCCTAGAATTGTACTTTATCATTAGATTTCCAACATCTTTCAATCAACATGATTTTGTGATTTGTCGGTAGGATATTTCTGTGAGTAGAAAATTGCAATTAGTATCATGTATGCCAACTGATGACAGTCATGGGCTTAAAATAAACCAACATTAAGATCTAATCTCTCATTAAAAAAACTTGATTTGCATAACCTTTGCCTGGTCACGCGTCAAACACTTTCATGTAGCCGCCTTGTATACACCAATTGAGATACTGAGTAGACAAATAAAACATGACTTCAAAAAATATTTGCTTTTAATCTCGACGGCTATAGGCCTATTGTATTTTAAGCAATATGTCGTCCAAGATACCTGCTCTGTAGAATTTAGACCAGTCTGTGCACAGAAACGCTATTTGCCAATTAAAATTGGAATATGAAAAATAGGAAAAGATATTTAGTACAAACGACACGGATAAAAAAAATCCTTTATCCGATGTTTTACCTACTTATATTTGAATACAATCTATATCATGTTCCGTTATAAAGTTCTGAAATGTCAGAAACAGCCGTCGAGTTTCGAGATTGTACATTTTAGTTCGAATTTCCTAACATCTGTCAATACCCAATATTCGAAATTAAAAATGAATATATATATATATACAGCCAAAGATCAATTCTTAAAAGTAATAAAAAAAAAGTGTCACCAACATTACTAATCTCTCCTTGTGCATAACTTTGATGCACCATTGCCAAGTATGTGGGGCAAGATGAAGGAAGGGGGAGGTTTTCTAGTTGACAAGTACCATATGCAGGTAAGTAATGAATACACAATGGTATCAAGAATTGCATCAAGGTTTTGAAGAAAAGTACAGTCTACAGAGAGAGAATTTAGTGCAAATCCAGCTTTATAGGAGAATGCATTACACATTGGTTGTTAGCAGCAAAAGGGGAATAACTCTTTGAATCATCAGATCTTGCCAGAAACTTCAAAAATTGCCGTAAATTTAAGTTTCATAAAATGTTGTTTTTTTTCTCCCCCGATGTATATATTTATATATCTTTACGCCAACTCATTCTATAAATATCGCATGCTGCAATATTTAAGGGAAAATCGTATGATTGATTTTGGTGGTATATTGAACTGTTATATGGTGCAAAAAACATGTGGTTTGCCTCCATTGTCATGTCTCTTACAATTCATCAAGTGATGTCCACCTGCAAGTGTACTCATGAAAACAGTTACATTGTATTCTTCAACCTGACCTCAATCTAAATCACGTCTCTGAGAGTGATTTGTTGCCGCTTTCCGAATTTAGCAGATTAAGAAATATCGTTTTAATTTTGCATGTCATCACATTTTAATTACAATTTCATATTGACATCACTGTAATATGCTAAATACGTATTCAAATTTTTGGAAAGAGAGAGGGATAGAGAGAGAGATGTCAACAATGACGCTAATCGATAGCCCCGCCTTCTAAGAATAAAAGTCACTCCGCATGTCGAAACCAAGGTCAACAAGTCATTGTTTTTGCACAAATGTTTTACCAAATATAACCAAGTATATGTGTTTTCCATTGCCCGCTTTTCATTTACAGCTTGACAGAGGAGTCGCAAAAGGTCCAAAATAGGGCATTAAGTCCATCCATTCTTTCAAAAATTGTTTTTTGCTGTTCAATGGCATTGCTTATTTAAGAGTGCCAAGCAGTGGTTGGATAGAGTTGGGACATCCTTAATCTCCCACTGTGGGACTGGCAAGTGGTCCTGTGTTACAGAAGGTGTTGGCATGAAAAAGATCCCTCCCTGCTGAATGGCCCTGAATGCCAAGTATAGGACATAATTTCTACCAGCAATGGTTGCGTCTCCATAAGAGTGAAAAATTCTTTAGAGGGATGTTAACCAACAAAAACATTTAATTTTGCTTGATAATGAAAATAAAAGATAGCTAATTATAAGAAATATTTTCTTTATTAGCAGAATATAGATCAACAAAGAATGAAGATGTATAAATACTGGTCAATACTGCTTGTGCACATTTTGAGTCTACGTTGGACGGAATCATCGAGAGCCACTCTCCTAGGTGCATATTAAGTAATTTGATTTATACAACAAAATTTTAATTTTGATTAATTAATTATCCTGATTCGTAAAGGAATTACCTGACTCTAAAACAAAATATAAGGACAGTTTTTATATTCCACACATTCATTTGACAAAATTTGGTAAAGTGATACATTTTCAAATGCCCAGCATAAAAATGTAATAAATAAATTTAAATACAATTTTTTAAAATAGATAAATGTATATGGTTTTTAGAAATATTATATTGGTACTTAATATACAGAAAAATAAAGTTTGAGCATGCCAAATTTGTATACAGCAATTGGAAAAACTGTATCACATATATGTATATTTACAGGAATTTTTAAAATTTTAACTCTACAGCACCAATGAAATATTGAGCGGAAAAAGATAACATGTTCCCCCCAAAGAAAAAAAAAATGGAATTCTTTATTATTACAAATTTTCAACTAAAACAATGGATTTAAATAAAAACAGTGTATAGGGAATATTTCCAAAAACATCTAACTAAGTGTATATATAAAAACAACAATATCACAGGCTTTTTCTCAATCTATTTTTAGTTCAAATCATTTTTGTGGACTAAAAATAAAATATGACTGGATCATCACTATAGGAAAACAACACATGTATTGCATTCAACAACAGAGAAATCAAACATAAAAACTAAATCACTAAGAATTTTTAACATAATGTCATGCTCTATACTACACAGTTCAGATGTGCAGTTACAAGTGTTCTATATTGTGAACATCAAATATAATACATGTATATAGAAAGTCATTCTATTGCAGAATTCAACCCTGCACAAAAACTGCTATCACAAATCTTTTTCTACACTGAGGGAACAAAATAAAATTTCAAATGCTGTCACATACCAGTAATAAATTAACATGGCTAGAATATTTACAAATTGCACATAGTGAAAGGGGTGCATACAAATACACAAAATATATGAATAGACTCTTACAAAATGCCACTATGCCTTGCCCTCTGTTTTGTGCCTTATGGTGAACTGTACTTAAATTCTAGAAATGTGGCTTTGGTTCTTTGAATTTCATTTGCTGTAGCTGTTTTCCAATATAACAGAAGTTTATTTTTTTGGTCACACGAAAATAAAAAAATAAACTTATCATTTGGAAAAAAGTATTTTACGATACACAAAAGAGAGGAGGAAAACTTCTAACAAAAAATAATGTAACACTGCTATCTATAGATATAGGTTGGGAATCTATGCATCTCCTTGGACTGGGACTTCGATGGCGTCAGTGGGTTGTGCCGACTCGTCAGGGGCGGGGGTGGTGTGGGAGGATTCCTCCGCATTGTCCCCCCTGGTGTTCTGGGGGTGAGCTGACTGGGGGCGGGAATCACAGCGACTGGTCGATCGCCTGGGAGAGGCCCGGGCAGATGTGGGTCTCTGTGGTGTGTGCATGACCCTATGCCCTGGGGGTGGGGAAACAGTGGTCTTCCTATGGGAAACAGGCACTGGAATGGGAGAGCGGGATCGATCCTGAAAAGATCAGAGACAGATTTTTTAGTGAGGGTTTATCAAAACAAGATATTATAAAATATAGGTTCTTATAATTAGTAAAAACAATAGCTACCTGAAATAAAGGTGGAGAAAATTTATTTGATCAAAAAACAATACATTTATCATATGGCTTAAATAATTGTGGAAAATCGGGAGAAAAAAACAAGAACATTCATGTATTACAAGGTTTAATCATTTTTTTATGGAAAATGGTGGCCCTGCCCAAGATATGAAATTACCCAAGGATGAAAATGGTTCTTGTTTTTAAAGATTTTTCCTATATATTACTCCAAACGGGATTTAAGAAATTGTGAATTAATTTTCATGAAAAGTTCATTTGTATAGTGGCAGAACATGTCTTTCATGAATTAACATTTTACAGTCTTATATCATATGGCTTAAATAATTGTGGAAAATCGTGAAAAAAAACAAAAACATTCATGTATTACATATGAATGTGAAAACTATAAATTGTGAATTAATTTTCATGTGTCAAACTAACTTTTCTCTTCAAGAACGTCATTATATCTCATACATGTATTAGTAAAAGCTTTCCTTTACCATGAGTAAATTACCCCTTTCCAATTCTTAATGATACTGTATTTAGTATGGATATAATTCTGATACATATTCTCTACCATTTTGTTATTATTACATTATTATTACACAATGCTACTATTGATTATATGTAGATATACATACTGGCCTACATAACAATAATTCTCCATCACCTGTCCATGCAATATTGCAAGTTACGTAAAAAAATTCCAACTTGTTCAATAAATATATTTAAAAATATATGCACTCATTTTACAAGCTAACTAATCCTTCTGTTTAATCTAGCTGAGTTTGAGGAGCATGGATGAAGAGTTGAAGCTTCCTGAATGAATGAGAGAGATGGAAAGTTCACTCAGTGTACACACACACTAGATTTTAATACACTTGTATTGCATGGGTACATGTTGATCATGTGCAACCTACCATCAAATAGGCCTGAGGCATATCTTTATACCCATATTCCTATGGAACAAACAGCCAATAGATACATAAATCAAGAATTCAGTCATCAGCTTCATATGAAAGATTTTATGAAATTTTCAACATAAATTTTATGATGATTTCTTTAGAAATCATCAGAGTTTGTATTCAAGTGAAGATATTCTCCATCTTGTGTTTTATAATCATTTAATTTAGTACTGTGATTTTAAATAATAAAATGATGTTGAAATGTGCAAAATTCTGGTATTCTTTAAAAAATATTTGCATGCTGGTTCTATCAAAATTTTTGGTAAAAGATACTTTGAATACACAAGTTCTAGTTGCTACTACCAAAATATATGTATGAAGTACATGTAATATGGTCCAAAATAAAACTATGGCTATCTAATAATACTCTTCATGCTAACTTTTCATTCAAATATTCACAGATATTTTGATACATATACAAGTATCATGTGATGTGATCTTATCCTATTTACACTGTGTACCTGTCCACGTTCAATTGCGCTTCCCCATCTAACATGACGAGTCTGAATACAAGATAATATATTCTACTTTACATGAAGTTTATCACGTCACTCTGAAAATCTTACGCTATATAGTTCTGTTTTTCATTACTGAGAATCAAAGAGGCAATACTGAATTTTTTTTGTATGGACACCATGTGGATACCGTGCAAAATTATACTATCATTGACAAAATTTCTCTATGTGAATCTCTTCTGCAATTTAGTAAAAGTTTTATTGAAAAGTTTCATTTAAAATTTTTAAATTTAAATTCTTTTTCAATTGACATAAGCATACTGGTATTTAAATTCAATAAGAATATCCTTTGAGTGAAAATTAAGCCACAAAACTTATCAACTTCAAAATCGCAAAGCAGACAAAATTCCAAAGCAGATGATATGGATATCAACTGAACAAGAGTAAAATGATTGCCCGGAGTAATCTCCCCCTGGTTTGTACCTGAGTGACAGAGGGCAGTCTAGCCTCTAGTTTAGCCCCCATTCTTCCTTTGTAGATGTGACCATCTGCTCCCTGAACATCTACCTCCTCTCTGAAATATCAGATAGCTGTCATTAAAAAGCAATTTCAGTTTCCATATTTATCATAAGATTAAGGCATTGCTTGAATTTCTTCATAGAGTAAATCTTTCTTTGATGCATCACTTACTTGTAGATGGGGAAAACATTGCCATCCTCCTCCCTGAATAGGTGGCTGAAATAAGTGTACATGTAATGAACTATTTAAGAAGATTCCATCAGCTGTAAATTAAGCATTAAAACTGCCCGCAAAGTCAGGGATTCTATTTTCATGCACATAGAGTATTTTTTGTGTCACTTAAAAAATATGCTTTATCACAATTATGACTGCATGTACCCCGGTAGATTATTGACCTTCCCAATTTATATAGATTTAAAACTGCATGGTCAATACAAGGAATTAATAAACCATTTGTATAGACATATAGTTTCTATAAATAGACAATACACCTGGTGTTTTATACTTACCTGAGGTGAGAGAGGCGTGTGATCCTCTTGTTGGGGAAGGTTGTGGTGTGACTTCCTCCACAAGCTCGCGTGGTGGCATAATAGTCCGTCACCTCACCACTGTTTCCAGCAAAACTGTCCAACAACAACAAATTCTGTTATTATTTTTCTAATAGAGAATTTTAATTTCTAGAAATGTGTATAAATTCTCAATATTATGAAATGTTACAAATCTGAGTTACTTTTGCATGATTACCTTCTATGAATTATAACACATTTCTCAAAAAGACTAATGTGTATGCATGTCTTTACTAGTATAAATCAAAATAATCTGGACTACAAATATTTGTTGCCATCAAATAAAAAACATGGTGCATAATGGAGAAGCTTTAAAATATAAACTGCAATCCATTGATTTGTTAAGCCTTAATATAAACAAATCTAAAACACCTTTCAGAAGCTTATAAGGCATTCCAACTGCCTGCACTTATTAAATTTAACCTCTATTTCTAAGCATACATGTACATGTATTTTTAATTTTGTACTAAATGCTACTGGAAATGGTCGAGGATGTGTGTAAAACATGCAGTTGTTGATTAGTACATGTATACAGTACAATGTATATGAATGTAAAATACATTTCAATTAAGCCATGAGGTGTGAATCCATGCTCAAATGTGCAAAACTCTTCAAACTGATTGGTGAACATGCAAAAAATAAACTTCTGTGCAAATTAATCTGTATATATATAGATACAAATCAATGTCTGAATGTGACAATGAATACTTTATTCCCCCCATGCTTATCAAAGAGCAGTCCCATAATTGTAAAGGAAATCTATATAGCAGGATTTAAATATATTCCAACACTGTATCTGATTCCTGGTGCCACAAGTAAATATGAAGAATGACATAATGTATTGATCTGCTTGATTTAAAATGTGTGATTCTGTCGACTTGTGAAACTGTTCAGGGATTATACTGACGGCTTAGCATTGTCACTGGGAGAAAACTTCAAACGAAATGTTCAGAGGTCTGAATATGTGAAATGTACTTTAATATATTAGTAGGTTGATAAATATAAATACATCAGGTACAATGAGCAAGGTAGCTAGGATGGTCATAAAAACTTTTTTTAAACAAAAGGCAGGATGTATGGTCATGAACACTTTTTTAAAAGTGCATTTCAATTGTTATTGCTATATAAATACATTTTTTTTTTCTAAATCATCAATAATAAATGATTGCAGAAGACATTGTTAATTGTTATATTCTACAACTGTACATCTAACAATAAGATTATACTAATAAAATACAAAATACATGTAAAAGCACCAGCCAACAATCAAAAGAGAAATATATTTTTCAGAATCCAAATAAAAAAATTATTTCAAGTAAAAATAAATCTATAGATGAAATTTTCATGCATATATATTTCCCAAACAAAAATAAAAAATTTTCGGAACTGATGATGGACTTACGCAGCGCGAGCTGCTTCCTCTCTCTGTTCTCGATACGCCTCAAGGTCACGGCCAAAGTGAACAAGAAAAGCTTTCAAATCAGCTTTGCGCATGCGAGCCAACTGTTTTTCAGCTAATGCTCGCTCAAAATTTATGTTGTTTCTGGGTCCCCTTGGTTAGTGATGAAGGAAAAAAGTTAGAGAGTGAAGAATTAGAAGAAATGATGAGTGCATGGTATCTAAACAATCAATGAAGTTTTAACCTTTTCTCTTATCATAAATACTTTGAAATTAATTTAGCAAAATTTTTTTTCAGAAATATTCTACATTTTGCCAAAAAAAAAATTCCCAAACTCTCCCCTAAGTTATGAAAATAAAATGAATATATCTTAATTACCGTATCATTGAAATTTGATAAGAGAAAGGGTTAAAGATATGATAAAATGATTGAATTCATTCCATGAGTGAATCAATTAACATCGATACATAAATTCAGCCACATGCATGCTTTTAATGTTTTTTTTTTTTTTCTATTGTCCACTCATTGACAAATATTTTTGTTTCAAATCACATATTTTCACCTAAGTGCGACAATTAAGTCTCCAAAATAAACTTGTTTTGAAAAGCACCACTAAAAGTCTCCATGGGATATAATTAAAATTTATTGAGCAGACTCTATGAAATAATAGAACATTGAACTTATTGCCTTTTTGACAAATTCTAACAGCCTGCCGACACTGAAACCGTTCCATTTCAGCGCACCCTACTTTCCAAACAAAGTCAATATTGAAAAAACGAAATAAAACATTAACATTATTGCATGGGTATATTTCAATTAGCAAGCAGGGTAGAGGAAAGGAAAAGGGTTGAAAAGACTGGAAAGGTTACAATAGAGACAAACAGGGAAGGGGGGACACAACAAATGTTGGGTGACGTTAGTTGCAGGCTGGTCTAAAATGAAAACGTAATTACCGAACACTTGGCTTGTCTATTCCCACATACATTCTGTTTTCAAAATATTACATTCTGTTTAACATTTCAATCTCTTGTATTAAGTAACACAGAGTATTGGAGATATTTCTTCCCTCTTTTGTTAAGCTTTGAAGCAAAACTAAAAAAAAAAATCTACAAAAGCTTTATTTCTGAATTTATTAATCAATTTTACTTTTAAACCTCTAGTGCGCCAAAATAACTGAAAAATTGTACTTATTCCTCTAAACTACCACTTTTAACAAAAAGTGCAAATTATCTGATCATAAAAAGCCATAAACAAAAATCTGTTTAAAAAGTAAAATGCTAATTTTACTCATAATACTTAAACAACATATAATATCCATAAGAACCGATAAACTATTATCAAAAAGATCTAATTTAATTAATCTAAATACTGCAGAACACATTTGTTTTATACAAGAAGCAAAGCGATAGGTTAATTTCTCCACAATAATGCTTTTTCCACAACCTGCTTACATGTAACATTTAGAATACTGCGTTATTGTAAACAATAAATACCTCTTTGCATGTTGTCTGATCTGGTCCAACTCAAAAGTGGTGTAGGGGCGCGGGGACCTGGTGGGGGGCAGGCCATTGGTGGTGGGGAGGGAAGGCACGGGACTGAAAAAAAAATAGACAGAAAAGGTTTAAATGGTATCTTATATGCATGATTTTACTGTCGATATGGCAATTAATGCTTTTTTGTGTCCAGAACTATAATTCTATTTAACACTTCAATAAAACTATTTGCCGATTTTGTTTATTTAACTGTACGTTGCGTGTACACTCTTTAACTTTCTTAATCTTCTGATTTTTCTCTTTCCAGATTAATATTATGGTGATCATTACAATTGTCTGATCAATCAAATCTACATTTTGAAATGTACGTCTTCTACTGATTAACCAAATAGCTACATTTTAATATACATGTACATGTTATCAACTAGCTTGTACACTTGCGTGTCCTTAAATATTTTTAAGGATAAAGAAAAAAAAAACATTAATTTTTTTTAAAAATCTGGCTACTTCCTTTTCTTTCTAATTAAACTACAGTCGAACCAAGTTATCTCAAACTCCATGAGACCAAGAAAATAATATTTCTTCAAAATTTGTAAGAATTCAACATAGCAAAGATACAATATTTTAAAAAATAGGTCGTTGATACTTTCAAATCACTTTGATATATCTAATATGGTACATGTATTCAACACACAAAGTTTGAGATACCAAAGAGTTCAACTGTATACTTCATTATACTCACAGCACCAACTACATGTACACTTAAAATACTGAAATCTATTGTACTGTCAACCCATTCCTTGTCTACCAACATTTTACCTGCTTTCTGATAGTCTTACGGTGGGGAATTTTACAATTTGGTCTTCCTCAGTATTGCTAAAATTATTTATAATTATTAGTCAATTTACAATTGTAAATTTAATCTCTTCTGTTAGTCGATTAAAACCAGCCATAATTTTCTAGGCCTTTCTTTGATTTTTGCTATCAAAATAATCAAGGAAATATATTGCATTTTTTTTTAAATGCAACTTGCTAAAATTAGCAAATTATATGTATTATTCACCAGTAAAGTTATCAAAGTTAAAGAAAAAATATGAACATGAAACGGAATATCTTATCGATTGTACAAATCAATTGGTAAAGTAGAAATCAAAGAGACTATAGCCAGCAAGGACAATAATCGATTTACTTCGATGTTTCACAATGTTCCAAAGTATATTTTATGCTTTATTACTAATTAAGGAAGTGCATAAATTAATTTTAAAGGCTAAATTTCACTTTACATGACTTTGTGACTATTATAGGGAGTTCCTAATTGGACAAAAAGCCTTGTGCACCGAATTGATAAATTATTAATTGCAACATTTTAACTTTGATCATTACCGGTAGGCATTCAATCAAATTATTGGCAAATTAATTAATCAAATGGAATGGGACTTTCATAACTTAATTGCTCTGAAGGGTAAATATTGATCATATAACTGTACTAATAGATATCTTATTATGAAATGATCTACAACTTGACTAATTTGAATTTATACAGCTGATGTAACATTCTGGGCAAGTGTCTAAGAAGTTTTATGTACGGTATTTGCAGTTCAGAGTAAATTGATTCAGTAAAGAAATTATCTACTTAAAATTGATACTTGAACTGTTGTTCTTTCATTCAAATTCAATATGATACATGCAAATCATTCTACTAAATTGATCTTTAACAATAAAGAATACTGTTTTTTTTTTTGCATATTCAACTCTAATATGGAAATTTGAGTTAGTTTGAACAAATTCATCAAGACTTGCTGATCTAACAGAAATAGAATTAAACACTTAGCTAGCATTCATCAGTGAAATCATCCTCATTTTATTTCAATGTACACAATCCCTAATCAAAAAATTAAATTTTGATGAATATATATTTAGAATTGTACAGAAAAACGGCCAGGAAAGCACTGCTGATATATTTCCTGTACATGCACAGGTGTCTACGATAAAAATTAAACTACAATTAATTGGCATGCTTCGTTAAATTAAAACAGGGGTGTTAATACAGACATTAAATACTAACCCTGTTGGCACTAGATCTACTGGACGGTCACAGCTAATGCAGTGGAATCGCTGAATTAATTGCCTGAAATGACAAGAAAAAATGGTCTTAAGATTTCTGTGGATTTAAATTCAAAGTGGCCACCAAAACTGACACTATTCAAGCGTTTAAAAAGTCAAGATATGTATGCAGTGCATAATTTTTAACTGTAGTATCAAATACATTGCAGATCTCATTTGCAGTTTAAACAAATATAAAAGCATGACAATGTAAATTTTTATTTTATTTCCACCAGTTTTAAATTTGCAGCTCTGTCATTCTTAAATCAATATTTCACAGATGGCTAAAAGTATACACTCTTTGAGAGAGACAGAGAAATGATAGAATTTAATTATTTGAAAAGTACACTATATACTGTTAGCATATAAAACATGTCTGTATACACCCACTTTATGTGTATAGTCAAATATGCTAGTATGTAAATATTTTCTTTGCTTGTGGCATATATTACTGAAATGGTTGCTTCATAAAGTTTATTATAAGGTCATACCAAGAAATATTTATGACAATATCAAGTACCGGTACATCCTGTGATGTAATTTCTGTCATATTTATAAAATTTTATTACTTTATGATACATATTTACCTTAAAGTAACATTACAGAAATAGACCAATATGAATCTACTTGACCTATGAACTCTTTATTTGATAGGACGAAGAATTGATGAGGAAATTCCCTCAAATGCACCCGATAAATATTATCAGTGTTGCCATAATGTTGAATAAAATAGCTGTGTTTCAAGATGTTTTAAATATGTATATTCAAGATGTACACAATATGTATATTAAACATGTATGCACTATGTATATTCATCATGTATACAATATGCTAACTGCATACTTTCTAATGCCTGCAGCATCATCCTCAGTCCATTCCACTTGTGCCTGCTGCCTACGTAGCTTGTCATTAAGGGCCTTTAACCTACTCTCCAGCCATTCCTTCAGGGGATCTAACTCTAGTCTATCAAGTTTGCCATCGATATCATCTGCAAACTTCTTAATGGTGCTATTCCAAGATTCCTCCTAAAAATAAATCAAAGTTAAATTAAATTCTTGATGACGCAGGGCCCTGAAGAAGTTTAAATTGAAAAGAAGCAAAATGGGAAAATACTGATTTCATGTTTGCTTTACTATTCATCAGACAATAAGATAGGCATATGCTATATGCACACTTGTATGAACTAGCTCATTATCTGAAAATCCAGAGTTTTGATAAGGAATAAAAGAATCATTGAACAATCCAATTTAGTTTTTCATTTGGAAATTGCTAACTAAATTTGGGGGAGGGGGGGGGAGTAAATTTTTAAGTGGCACTGGGTTCTTTTATATATGTACCAGACCCACATACAATGGGTATTTTGAAGATTAAAAAAATAAGCATCATATTCCTCAAATTCCTCTCTATACCACCATGTTATTTAATTGCCACAACACCTGAGTTTTTATTATTCTGTACTATTGTGGAAAGTACACACCTCCCTTAAGCAAACTTTTTATTTCACTTTCAAAAAATATTCTCAAAGCATCCTTTGGTCCATAAAACTATGAACTATAAAAAACAACAACTTATCAAATAATAAATATCTACTCTTCCATGATATAGTCCCAGTAATTTCAACTTCACTCACTTTTAACCTGCCCACAATAACAATATTGATGATTTATTTGAAAACATTGATCAATATATTTCATATCATTGGCTCTTTAGGTATATTGTGATTTAATTTATCTGATAGCTACAGACGTAAATCACATCAAACCGGAAGTAGCAAAAAATGGCTGACTTTTGCATTAAATGACTAAGGGTTTAAACAATTTTAGGACGCTATTACTCATTTTTGTAAAAATGAAAGTTACTTTAATAAACAATTTCATTTTCAATAGTTCTGTTGAACCTTTTGATTTTATAAAACTATGAATACTTTCAATATATATCAGTAAGATACCAAATGATTGTAAATATTTCTCATTGCTCTTTAGTATATTGTGCTTTAATTTATCACCATATCAAATGATGTGTGTTGAATTTGATTTTATCCAATGTCATCAGATTATAAAGTTCTGCGTAATATTGATGTGATTTGCCCCATAAGTACGTAAGTAAATCTAATTTGCGCGGGTATGCACTTACATGACCTGCCAGCTTGTCGAGGATATCTTTAATCATTTTGTTGATCTCGTTGGTCGTGGAATCAAACAGGCTATGGTTGACTTTGTTATCCAAGGACCTCTTGTCAGCTTTCTACAGTACAATCAAATTATGTGTAATTAATTTCAATCAACAAGTATTATCTTAATGAATAAAATAACGCCTGTTACAAAGATGAGTGAAAATACCAATTTTTGGGGAAATTGAAATTTTACTGTAATTTGCACTTTGATAATCCCTTAAAAGGGTATTTGTGAAATATCAAGGAAGAAGAAAAATATTACCATAATCATGAAAATTCAAGACCTGTTGGTGTTTCTAGATATGACCCCTAGTTGACCTCAATGACCTTTGCCCTGGATATACTTACAACATCAACCTCCATCTGCACATATTCCTTGTCTGCCTTGGTTTCCTGTAGTTTTTCACAGTGCTGGAAGAGACTCTAAACAAAAGATAGATACATGTTATTAAAATGTATAAATTACGGTATTCATATATTGGTAAAACTCATTATTGTATTTTTCAAAGAATTAAAATATGGTAAAATACAGTAAAACATGACTATATAGCAACCTTTATAATAGGACTGATTCGCTATATCATAATTCCTCCTATAAGCATAATCATGTTGTATCGTTATCACTTTGCTTTTAGGAACTCCCCACTCTGTTAGTTATTGTCACAAAATTAGATTTGTGGAGCTGTTATTTAATTTATATAATTGACAAATAATCATGAGATCAAAGGTAATATTTTTTAAATACACATATTAGTGAAATTTCTGAACATATAATAAGTAATATGTAACAGGATTTAAAGATTAAGATTTACTAGTTATTCAAATAACTACCGAATTGGAATAATTGCTACAGTATAAAAATGGACTCGAGGCTGTTTGCGATTTGAGCATTGATTCATACAAACTAAATTTATTTCTTATCAAATTTAAAGAGCAATTCTGATTTATTTTGTCCCTTGATGACTTCAACTGTGTTACTTTTTTTATTGATTATTTGGGTGTGAATTTTAACAAAGTGGACTTTTGATTGTCTAGGTAAATATATATAAGCAAGGTCTAATGGAAAAATATAAAAAAATGTCTGGAATTGGTGAGGTAACTACACAAATCTCTCCACTTAAGTCCAGGTCTGGTCAAATATCCATAGTGTCAATAACAGTCACTTTTCTGGGCCATTTAAATGTGTGGGCAGAAATATGTCACATACAGATCCATTAATCACCTACAAGCAAAGTCAACCAAACAATTACCATTAATTGAAAATCTAAATTACTCCATTTAAAAATTTTAAATGGCTTACTGCTTATCTTCTAACCGTTCAAAACTCTCCCATCTATCGTTATTTTGGGGGTTTGGTCCAAAATAAGGCTATTGAATATTTGAGGGGGACAAAAATTCATAAACATGATCAGGGTGGAGTGTATATATCTTAAAATGTGAACAACATGCTTTAACATTAGTAAAGTGGCATTATGTTGCCAGATTCAGTCATCAGCTTGGCATGTAGTCTCTCCCTTTGCCAAGAATGTTACGCCACAAAGCCTCTTTTTAAGACACTGCTGTGATCAATGCCTGCTACTTAATAACTACAACCCAGGTATTTTTTTTCCTTCAGAAGTTATATTAGTGTAGACCTTTCTATGAAAGCTGATAATCAGTTTCTGCTTAGCAATAATGGCGAACAGCACCTGTGAATTCCTACCTAGTCTACACGATGAGTGACCGTTCAATAGCTGTCACAAAATTTTATTGCCCTGTTGATATTGCTTTTCAAATATGAAGAGAGAGCATTAATATATATTGCAAAGTTTTTTGTGCCATGGGTCACAGTTCAGTTATTCTCAATGGAATCCTTTCAAACCAATCAATTTTACCAAATTGTTCCATATAAGCAGATGACATAAAATATCTATAAAAATATTGCAAGGAAAATAAAACTATGAACAGAAATTTCATGCAGACTTGTCATAAAACTATTTTATGAATGAAAAATTCTTGTCATCTTAATTACAACCAATAGTTCTATAGCTTTTAAGAAGTACCGGTACAGTGTTCTCTGATAAATCTTACAAAGAGAAAACCATGCAAACACATCTTAAAGAGTTCAGTTCATACATGCAGCAGTCTGCAAGGTTAACAGACAACATGTACCGGGGTATATCTGCCACATGCTAACTATAATTCAGCGAAACTTAACAATAAATAAATTTGCGATGTAACAAATTTCACAAACAATAAATTCATAAGGGCAGCTTGGACACTAACTATATTACTTAATTAACTTTGCTTTAACTGTTAACTATACCCTCTTAATCATAAGAATAATTTTAGATTGTCTGTTCATTTGCCATTCTGATGCTTAACAAAATCTATTTCAAACATTTTCTATATAACCAGGTCTCACAACAGTACAGTAAACACCCTTGTAATGAAGTGCCAGAAACAACCAATTTCAATATAGTTAGATCGTGACATTACTCAATATATTTTAACATCATATTTTTTTTAATTTGCAGGGAATGAAAAATCACTCTGCTGTAAGCAAAAACACATCATAAGCATGTTCACGCTAACCATGTTTTACTGTAAATATCTATCACTAGACAGTTTGCTGCAATGCTCTACTGAATTCTTTACAGTCCTACCTCTATCTGCTGAGTCCTGTTATTGTTTTCTTCAATGATATCCTTGGTGGTACTGTGAAGTTTCTCCACCTCAGCCTGTAGCTGTAAAATGGCCTGCTGAGCCCTGCTGAGGGCATCGCTGTCCTATGGACACAAATATAAATGGGTTAACAAAAATATCTATATGGATCATTTTTTATTTATAGTATTCTTTTTTATTTAAATATTTTGTTTATAATTTTAAATTTACTTTATAATAATAAAAAAATATTTTACATTTTTCCATGTATTAATTAAAATTTGGCAGTTAATACATGTATCACTTAATTCTATTACATTCACATACTTCAATAAACTTGTTTCCAAGAGTATTAAGTTACAATTACATGTATGAATATTTGAAGAAAATTACTTTAATCATTTATTCAACTTCATTAAAAAGAAAGAAAGAAAATCAAATGTATCATTTCCAATTAATAAAGAAAAATAACAACTTGAAAGTTACTGAAGTTCAATTACTAATATTTGTTTCTTTGTTGTTTAAACTTGCTGGGCAACGGAGGGCATGCACACAAAGATTGATTGATTTGAAACACTTGGGTGATGAAAGAATGCTTAAGTAAAATCAAAATTGTTAATTCATGTTAGTGTATAGTTATTCTGTCAGAACAAACTAATACTGTGTCAAGCTTATGGTGCATAGCCACATTCAAAAGTGAAAAAAAAAGCAAAGAAAAACAGGTATCAGCAATCACTAAGACCAAAGAATATGTGCATTATTAAAAGTAAACAAAGAGACATATTTATACAGGGTTGGCCCTAGCCTAGACATTGTATATGCTTGGTAAACACCGCCTACAAAAACTGGCTTTTTATCTTTTGCCGTTTCATGGATTTGTACTGAAAGCAACAACACTGTCATACATATATAATGCAATTAAATTCCCCTGTCTAATGCACCCCTCTCTTGGCAACATAAATGGAGGAACGATACAATGGGAACAAAATTGAATACAAATGAACTTTTAAAGTGTTGTAATATCGATTTTTTTTTTTTTGAAACTTAAAATGATATTAAGCACCTCTTTTCCAACATCCATGAAAAGTAAAGGGAATTTTAAATTGTTATCATTGAAATGTTCAGGAAATGAATTAAAACCTACAAATAAAGAAATATTGATTGAAGCAAGATACTGTAACTAGCGAGGAGTAACATTCGTGCCAATGGAAACATGATCTCATGCAAAATTCATGCATAATCTTAACTTAAATCTAATGTCTGTTGAAAATGGTATGCCACATTCAGTGTTGTGAAACAGAAATAAACTGCTAACTTGATTGTTTAAACCTTACACTGCTATCTAATTCAGGAAAGCTGATACTAGATGTATTCTGCGATTCTGATTCTAAGACAACCGCCGATTTTGAATTTGTGGCAACCGTAGGTATTTCACGCATTTTGCCAACATATCCATCCGATTTTGACTCTATGACCGACATGCGAGTATTATGCACTATTCTCTCTTGCTCGTCCAAATGACTCTTTGTATGGCCCTTAAAACAATTATAACCCTGCATTAATTTAAAAGAAAATTGAGTTTTATGAAAGAAAAAGTGTACTAACCAATTCGTTCATGCCTGCTACTTTAGCTCTCATGAGAGCAAATTCAACTCCTTTAGCCATTCTTTTCAACTCATGATCCAAGCAGAAGATCTTGTCCCTGACCAAAACTAGCTGGTCATTCAGAACAAAAGCTAAATTTTTCATTTTATTATTGGCCATTTGTAGCTCGGCACTGGAGATTGGTCGATCTGGAGTGTCTCGGACAGCCACGATCTCTGTGTATTCTTCCTCAAAGATGGCCATGATCTCTTGTTCAAACTCACAGTTCCTCTCCTTGCTCTCTTCAGACCGTTCCTTCTTGGAGGGGGACCCTGGCTTCTGCTCCTCCCCAGAATCTGTCTTAGCCTTCTCTTTTTCAGCGCTCTTTCCACGCTTTCCTCCAGCACTGGTGCCTACCTTCTGCTCTTTATCATCAGCCTTGCTTGCTTTGGTATCTGCTTTACTAACTTTTGTCTCCACCTTAGTACCATCTTTCTGATCCGTCTTGGATTCACTGCTAATGTTCTGGGCACTGCTGGATGACCCGTATAAATCGACCAAAGGATCTGGGCGGTTTTTCTGCTGTTCCAGCCAGCTAGTAAGATCAGACACCTGGCTCTGATAGGCACTGTCATCCATCACCAAGTCTTGGAACATCTTGAGTTTGTCCTCCAGATTGGAAACTTTTTGAGTCAAGACATCGATGGCAATGTCTTGTAATTCATGCGCATGTAGTTTTGTGAAGGAGACATCAGACATTCTTTTCCCAAGCTCAGCAAGTGATTTCTTTATAATCAACAGCAGAAAGAGGTAGAGAATGACAAAGAGAAAAGACAGAAATGTAAGATAGAGCGGAAGAATGACAACAATTAGCAAATTACAGTAGAGCCTCATTAAATCTGAATGATTATTTTCTGGACATTTGGGGGAAGAAGGGGTAGAGAATTTTCATTAATATTACCAATTATGTAAATAATGTTTCGCTAATTTAGATTCCTCTTTAATATAAACCATGGACAATTGAGAATTACAAGCATCCAGATTAATGAGGCTTAATTGTATATAGATGAACATTAGTATTATCGATAAATGATTTCTACATATACAAAATAAGCAAATTAAATTGGCAATGTTAAACAAATAAAGTTAGCAATATTGGCTGGCATAAATTATAGCAATTACTACAATATAATTTTGATGACTATAAAAAATATGCAATCAAAACTCGAAAGGCTTAAAAGGTAACCAGAAGTGACTGGCCATATACTAGTGTATATATGTATAAGGCACCTGCTGGACTATATGCATAGCCATATGATTAAAACCCAGCCAGTTAATGATTGTAGGTGAATGGACTAGAATGTAAGCGTATTATTAAAAATTTCTGCACTATCACAAGCACAAAGTTGGGTTAATTTCACTCTGCGTAGTAAAGAGGATTACAAATTGATTATATGGAAGGTCAACACCGAAGAATTAAATACCTTTTCTCTAGCCTGGGCAAGGGCGTCCAAGTCTTCCTTCAGTTTAGATAGTTGTTCCAGTAGGTCTCCAGACAGATCTAAAATCGGACATTGTTTGTGAAATATTATGTTTAAAAAAGGATCATCAATCTATACTGAAAGTAATCCATGTATTATCAAAATATTGCAATCCCAGAGTTTTTAAATTAATTTTTTTTTCTAAATTGTGTTGCAAATTTTTGAGTTTGGGAGGCTTTACTGCTCAAAAGAGGTTGTTCTTTTTTAAAATCTAGTTTTCATGCTTGCACAGTTTCACTGAATTCTTACTTAGGTTTTCCAATGCATCTTTGTCAAGTTTGTTCTTAATTTCAGCCTGGAAAAAAAAACAAGGACATGTCAAATGACATTAATTTTACTTCAAATTTAAAAGCAGTATCATATGCACTAGCTCCTTTAAGAATTTAAAAACAATAATGGTATATTGTACTCCTTTTCATTCCCGAAAATAATAATTTGCACAATGATTTTACGATCAAAAAACTTTTATAACTTGATACCCACCTCTAGAGCTTCTACCCTTTTGGTAAGAGCATCATGACTCTCGCTCAATTTTCCGAGTTTTTCCAAGATGTCCAGTACTTCTGCCGAGGGACCAGAGCTGGCGGTGCTGACTCGAGACAGGGGTCGAGAGGAAACAGGGCGGGAGGGCTTAAAAATTCAATTAAAATTAAATAAAATCAAAATGAATCACTTTCAAATTGAACATATGCAGCAGAGTAAAAAAAAACTACAGCTATAGCAACATCACGATAAAAAATTCAATTTCAAAACAAAATAATTAATATGTATAGGGATTAAAAAAGAGATCTTATAAATGTTATTGGGATTTTCTTTTTGCCACATATTAAAATTCTCTGTCAAACACTTCAGTTTTCATAAAAGATAACTGAAAAAGTTCATTCAAAAATTTTTAATTAAAATTTTGTGATCATTTATAACAGAGGAATTTTTTTCTTTAAATTAAAAATATGTTTTTACACCTGCTGAGATTAACAACTTTAATATTATTTATATCATAAGAGGTCCATATTAATTTTTTAATTAAATGAACAGCTGCAAGTTTTTATTCATAAAAAGAGCAATGACCGAGTATCGATATAGGTGAATTGACGGGAAATATAAATTAAAGTCATGCATCAAAATAGGGTACCTGCAATATCTCTGCAATATTTCATCTTAGAGTTCACAGAAATAAGGCTAAGGTATGCATAAGTTTTTGGTTATGTGTCTCTTGACATTACCTGACTGACATTTCCTAAGCATTTATTCACAGAGTAAAAATGAAAAAAAAGGAGAAGTGAAAAGAGACACAAAAGCTGCGTATGTATTGATACTACATACTGTAAGAAACATGCTATGTAGTAAATACATTTTTTAGGGGGGGATGAGGGGGGTTGTAGAGTTATTCATTTTTTTGGTGTATATTTCTTATACAATAAATAATACGAGGGTCGTTAGAAAAGTTCGCGGACACATTAAATTACGGAAATTTCTATTGTGTACTGTGAAGTATGACCTATGTCTGAATAAATTCCTACATTTTGTTTATTGGTATGTAAAAAATCAGGTCCATATAATAACATCTTGAAAATTTACAACGATTTTTACTATGAGGTTATGGGATTCACGGAGCAATCACTTGACGTAAGGAGATGTAATGACCAGATTTCAACCCGTTAACCTTTGTCGCAGTTCTATAAATCTTTAGATTTTTCTGATCTTTTTTCTACTTTTAAATTGAATATCTATATCAAGACATGTTACTTTTCTTCTACAATGTCTTTTGTACTGATTCGGATATTATTGGACATGAAAAAAAGTTTATGCAGTTAATCAGTTAATCGATCAGGTATGGAAACTATGCAAAACCATATAGGCGCAACGCAATGTCCATGCGATACGGGGGTAAAATTTCAAACCTTCCATTCTTATGAAGCTACAACCATTTGAAAACTTCTCCTTTGTAGGTGTATTTCACAGTTTGTTTTAATCTCTTTTTAGACATTTTCCAGTCTGCCTACATAATTTTTACGTAGCGCAGTGTTCCATGACGCTCATTGACGCTCCGATTTTTGGCTGTGTTTTTACGCGTTGATCATTTATAAACGGCTATAAAACAGGCATATACCATCCAATTCAGTTCGAAATTTCTCCCAGTGATATAATACTTTAGCGGCAGGTAAAATATCATAAATCTCTTTGCGCTACAATTGTGCAATTTTTAATTTTAATAAAGAGTCTTTGTGATGTAAACGTGCCAAAATGTAGCATGCTCCGTGAAGCAAGTTTTATCAAAATAAAAAAGCTGTATATTTTTTAATAATCACCGGAGAGCAAAAATTTCTTGTATATTTATTGGAAAAAAGGTAAAGATTCTACCTGGAAAGTTTGACCGGTTTCGTGGAAATAGCGCGCTCACAATTGAAAAAAGTATACCAATACTGCAGTTTAATACAAACCCTGAGTCTATGCTAAGAAGAAAGTGAAGAAAATGAAAAGTACATGTATTAATTTTTTTTTTTCAAATGTGATTTAAGTTTAAAAGTATTTGCACATGTTATTTTTTTTTTCTACTGAAATGCAAAGTTATTGAATCTATGTGTTCTCCATATTCTAAACGTAAAACAGACAAATAATTGCATCTGATTAATTGAATTCAAGATTTACTTAACACCGCATGACAAACAAGTGGACACGTAAACAAATGTTACATTACTAGCTTGCAAGCAACGGACAACATGAAAAAAGTTAATTTAAACATTAAAACAACAAAAACAGGAATGTATTTGTGAAATACTGATGTCCCATATGACAGTTCATGGTGAAGGTTAAAGTTTTTTTTTCAAGTAGGTCAAGGTCAGGAGGGCAAAAATTTTGGTACCCAAGGATACGCTTAGTCACAAATAATATAGAGAATGTAACCATGAGAAATATAAAAGCATTTATTACCACAAACTGTTTAAATGTTATATGGTCCAAGGTTAAGGAAAGTTCAATTTTTCAAAAGTAGGTAAATCTCCAAGGTCAATGTCATATGAAGTAAAAGAAATAATGTTGGTCTATCAAAAGAGGGTCTGCTACAATGAAACACATAAAATATGAAAGCCCTGGTTCCAACTGTTCAAAAAGTTTTGTATACAAATGGACAGACTATAATATAGTATATGATTATAATGATATGCACTAGAATCTCCAATTTACAAGCTGAGGGGAATAAAATATTTTTTGTAATACCTAAAGAAATGTATTAAACATTGCAAAGTAATTACAAGGGAAAATATTCGTTTAGAAAGTTATTTCTTCATAAGTGGAAAGAAGGGTATTCATTATGTTATCTTAATACAATATGTAGTGACTCGAGATCCAGTTAGATTTTGTTAAAGAAAATAATGTTCCAACTGCATGATTTTAGTATCTAGAATTGTGTGGGAGGGGGGTTTAGGGGCCTCAGACATCAAACTCATTAATATGTGCCCTCATACTTACTGGGCGAGACTGGGGCTGAGATTCTGGTTTCAAGCGAGAATCTGAGAACTAAAGTCCAAAAAGCACAAATTACAGCAAAACTTGTTTAGTATGAACACGGATATTGCGAATTCATGGATAAAGTGAAGTCTTTGATCCCCAGCTATATAAATTTAACAAATTCCTTATACGGATATAACAAATTATGTATACAGTGAAGTAATTTCGTAAGGCCCCAGTGACTTCGTTATAACCGAGTTTTACTGTATTTGTGGATAACGGATAATAATTCGTTTTCTAATTCAGTCTGTCTACAAATACCTAGATTTGACTTTATAGTCCTTTTTTCTTGAAACGATCATTTGAGCTAGCTGGGATCAAATGATTGACAGTTGAGGTCTGTTGCAAAAAGTTACTGTTATTCGGCAAAATTTTCTTCTTTTATTTAGTTATAAGGTAATTATTTTCTCACTTAAAATTCACTATGTACCCTAGAGGAATGCTTATATCATTATAATTTATGTAGTTTTAAAAATCTAGGAACGAAAATGAACTGTAAAATAGCAATTAACATACATGTACAAAACAAGAGGCCCATGGGCCACATCGCTCACCTGAGTAACTTGGGTGATGCAGATCTTTTTAAAAGATTTGTTCTATATATATTTCTATATAAAACTTGGATTCCCCATTGTGGCCCCGCCCTACGCCCGAGGGTCATGATTTTAACAATTTAACATCTACACTACTCAAGGATGCTTCCACATAAGTTTCAGCTTTCCTGGCCTACTGGTTCTTGAAAGGAAGATTTTAAAAGATTTGTTCAATAAATGTCTATGTAAAACTTGGATTCCCTATTGTGGCCACGCCCTACCCCTGGGGGTCATCATTTTAACAATTTAATATTTACACTACCAAAGGATGCTCCCACATAAGTTTCAGCTTTCCTGGCCCAAACGTTCTTGAGAAGAAGATTTTCAAAGATTTATTCTATATATTTCTAGGTTAAACTTGGATTCCCTATTGTGGCCCCGCCCTAACCTCGGGGGTCATAATTTTAACAATTTAATATCTACACTACCCAAGGATGCTTCCACATAAGTTTCAGCTTTCCTGACCCAGTGGTTCTTGAGAAGAAGATTTGTAAAGATTTGTTCTATATATTTCTATGTAAAACTTGGATTCCCTATTGTGGCCCCGCCCTACCCCCGGGGGTCATTTTTTAAATTTAATATCTACACTACCCAAGGATGCTTCCACTTAAGTTTCAGCTTTCCTGGCCAAGTGGTTCTTGAGAAGAAGATTTTTAAAAGATTTGTTCTGTATATTTCTATGTAAAATTTGGATTCCCTATTGTGGCCCTGCCCTACCCCCGGGGGTCATGATTTTAACAATTTAATATCTACACTACCTAAGGATGCTCCCACATAAGTTTCAGCTTTCCTGGCCCAGAGGTTCTTGAGAAGAAGTTTTTTAAAGATTTATTCTATATATTTCTAGGTTAAACTTGGATTCCCTATTGTGGCCCCGCCCTACCCCCGGGGATCATGATTTTAACAATTTAATATCTACACTACCCAAGGATACTTCCACATAAGTTTCAGCTTTCCTGGCCCAGTGGTTCTTGAGAAGAAGATTTTTAAAGATTTGTTCTATATATATCTATGTAAAAATTGGATTCCCTATTGTGGCCACGCCCTACCCCTGGGGGTCATGATTTTAACAATTTAATATCTACACTACCCAAGGATGCTTCCACATAAGTTTCAGCTTTCCTGGCCAAGTGGTTCTTGAGAAGAAGATTTTCAAAGATTTGTTCTATATATTTCTATGTAAAACTTGGATTCCCTATTGTGGCCCCGCCCTACCCCCGGGGGTCATGATTTTTACAATTTAATATCTACACTACCCAAGGATGCTTCCACATAAGTTTCAGCTTTCCTGGCCCAGTGGTTCATGAGAAGAAGATTTGTAAAGATTTGTTCTATATATTTCTATGTAAAACTTGGATTCCCTATTGTGGCCCCGCCCTACACCTGGGGGTCATGATTTTTACAATTTAATATCTACACTACCCAAGGATGCTTCCACATAAGTTTCAGCTTTCCTGGCCCAGTGGTTCTTGAGAAGAAGATTTTTAAAGATTTGTTCTGTATATTTCTATGTAAAACTTGGATTCCCTATTGTGGCCCCGCCCTACCCCTCGGGGGTCATGATTTTTACAATTTAATATTTACACTACCCAAGGATGCTTCCACATAAGTTTCAGCTTTTCTGGCCCAGTGGTTCTTGAGAAGAAGATTTTTAAAGATTTGTTCTATATATTTCTATGTAAAACTTGGATTCCCTATTGTGGCCCCGCCCTACACCTGGGGGTCATGATTTTTACAATTTAATATTTACACTACCCAAGGATGCTTCCACATAAGTTTCAGCTTTCCTGGCCCAGTGGTTCTTGAGAAGAAGATTTTTAAAGATTTGTTCTATATATTTCTATGTAAAACTTGGATTCCCTATTGTGGCCCCGCCCTACCCCTCGGGGGTCATGATTTTTACAATTTAATATTTACACTACCCAAGGATGCTTCCACATAAGTTTCAGCTTTCCTGGCCCAGTGGTTCTTGAGAAGAAGATTTTTAAAGATTTGTTCTATATATTTCTATGTAAAACTTGGATTCCCTATTGTGGCCCCGCCCTACCCCCGGGGGTCATGATTTTTACAATTTATTACACACTACCCCAGGATGCTCCCACATAAGTTTCAGCTTTTCTGGCCCAGTGGTTCTTGAGAAGAAGATTTTTTAATGACCCCACCCTATTTTCGTATTTTCTTGATTATCTCCCCTTGGAAGGGGTCTTGGCCCTTGATTTTAACAATTTAAATTCCCCTTCACCTAAGGATGCTTTGTACCAAGTTAGGTTAAAATTGGCCCAGTGGTTCTTGAGAAGAAGTTGAAAATGTGAAAAGTTTACAGACGGACGGACGGACGGACGACGGACGCCGGGTGATCAGAAAAGCTCACTTGAGCTTTCAGCTCAGGTGAGCTAAAAATGCAGACATGCAAATCCTTTGCTGTGTACATATCTATTAAGGTCAATAATTGATCTATTAAATTTTCTTTGAAATATAGCACAAGTTTCAGATTTTCATCAAATCTACTTTATTGCAATGAAATATTTATGTGGCATTGTAAAGCTCACACACTACGTACATTTAAAACTTTTCAATATGCTTTTGACTATCAATTAAGAGTTAATAATGTTTCACATGGTAAAAGCAAATTCATAAAATGTGTATGAGTATTCACTCCCTTTCACAGAGTAAACTAATGGACCACCACCTGTGACTTTTTTTTTCCATGCCTAATGCTAGTACCTGAATATACCCAACGTATGAGACGGACATTGCACCATTGCACTGCATAAAAACACTTGACATTTAACATACATTGACAATTTGCTTATAGCCTTTACAGAGCACATCATACAAACCTTTAATCTATTCTTGAAATAAAAAAAACAACAAAAATAGTTATCATAAAAAAAGAGGGGGAAAAACACAAAAAGGAAAAACATTCTTCTGTTCAATTAAGGTAGATTTTAATACTCAAATAGAGGTAATGAAAAGAATAGCCGAAAAATAAATTAAAGGACTAAAAGCACATTAAAGTCAAAAAACAACTATTCATCAATCATGAACACTTTTATTTGTTCTAGTGATTTTAACTGAAGTCATTTTGCTATTAGAAATTATTAATATTCCCTCCCCCTTGTCATTTTTACTTTGGGGGAGGGGGGGGGTCATGAATTGTCAAAGCAGAGATAGTAGCCAAAAATGGAATAAAATGAAACAAAAAATATTTTTGATGTATCATATGCAGTTTCAAAGGCAGAGGAGTGTCTGGAATTGAACTGTGTGGTTGTGATAAATCAGATTTTTGTGTCAGATCTCTCTGAACCTCAAGAATAACTGTGATATGCTATGCACATTATATAAGCAAGTTAATATTTTTTCTATCAATTACTTGTCAATATATTAAGAAAAGATTTTAAGTCAAACAGAAAAGATATGTATAAATATGCATGTAATAATATTATACAAGTAATTCCTATTGTACGTCAGATTTCAATAGTTTTCATGATAAGTTTATGTACAATAAATACTTGAAATCACTTAAAGGATTATCTAAAAACTCTTTACAGAAGAACAGAAGAAGAGATGCATTGTCCAAAACGGGTAGAAAACTTTATCAAAGCAATTCAACTACACGAGAAGAAGACGCAGGGTAGCTAGCTAGGGAACTCCTCCGATACTTGAAGTTGTCAAACACAGACACTGGACAAATATTTGACAGTGGTATAATCTTATCGGGTATATTCCGCCTCGACAAAGTCGAATGTCTATATTGATTGGAGCATTGATCTACATTCATTAGACCTGTAACACGATACCATTATCTAATGAACCCTCCTATTCTAAGTCCCGATACACAATGAATACTTAAATGACCAGAACCTGATCTGACACAGACGCTATTGTCTATAATTTCAATATTGTAAATCTAATCAGCTTTAACACTTTGACAAGCATTGTGAATACTGTGAATAGACTACATTTAAGAAATTAGTAGTGAAATATTATCTATATTTTACCTACTTATCCATGTAAATATTAAATATTAATTAATTTTCCCTAACAGATAACTTTTTTGTTTGCTTATTTAAATCACCTGACCCAAAACTCGATCATAAAATTCTTTCTCCCTTTGAGTGATCAAATATTTATGGTAACCTCATTTTATAATCCGTTTAATGCCTTCTTCAGATTTCTCGCAACCAAAACACAAAAAAAACAACTCTTGCTTACAACAGTTTTATCTATCTGTCAATACGGGCAGGAGGAAAATCCGATACTTACAGGGTCTGTTTGTGCGGATATCTCTACGACCACCCGTTCCTGAGGCTGCATGTTCTCCCAGTCTCTTTTGATCCCCAAAAGAGCATCCTCTAAGGAGGGCCAGGTCACGTACTGGGCCAACTCCTCGGGGGTGGGGAGCAGGGAAAATTTCTCGTTTAACTCATCCTGCAAAAAGTGATCAAAAAGAAATATATTTATATTAGATCGATGTAGGCCAATTAAAGTACAGTATAACATGAATCAAAAAATTAAATCAAAAATTGCCTGGTAATGCTCCCCTCTGAATCAAGTTGATAGGAAATACCAGGGGGAAAAAATATATATATATTTCATGAATTTTTGTACTAAAAAATGCAAAGATTTTCATCATTTAATTGATATGTGTTTGAAACACCTGATGATGTATCAAAATTCTGATTTATTGGCTAGGAACATCTGACGGTACTTTGATTTTAAGGTAGAGATAAGTTAAGAATAAATGTATCTGTGAAAATTACGAGTGGGAAAGGTACAATGTTAAGTACCTGTAGATGTAATTGTACACTGTGCATGTCCTCAAGTTGCCATGGAAGTGTTTAGGACAACAATAAGATCAAATTTAAGTCATTATGGTAACGTTACTTTTTTAAATTTCAATTTACTTACCGTTTTCTTTTCTAAATCAGCCAGTCTTTTCAAGAGGTCATCAATATTCAACTGAAACACATTAAAAAGATTTTTAAAATTCACTAATATTAGATACCAAGTAATTTATTATGATATGCCATTAAATAAAAAGGTACACTACAAGGAAATTAATGTAATAATCAAGTCCAAAAGATTGTGACTTGAAATATCATTTACTTTTTAAAACTCTCCAGACTTTAAGGTTCTTTTTTTTCAAAATTGAATTTTTGAATTATATTTACATAAGGTAAATAATACAGGCTAAAAGTTTTGGATTAACCTTGTGGGCTTTTGTTTGGTGGAAACATTAGAACCAGTTTAATGTGTACATGTACTTTTAAAAATTTGGATTTAAATCTGTTTTAGCCTTTGATCTGTACTGTAGGTCAAATAGCTTCTTGATTTTGAATCATTGAAATTAATGGTGTGTTGATTGATTTTACAATGATCTTACTATATATCTTTTAATAGACTTTTTTCCCAAAATGTGAGATTTTTAATCTATCATCTATCTTCTTTTTTTAACATGTTTAATTACTACATGTATATTTTTGGACTGTATAAAAATGTACATATATATGATTCACATGGCTTCAGATGATATGAAAACTGATGCTCAAAGAAAAAAAAATGGAATGGGATACTTCAGAGAATTTGAGAGAATTCCAGTCTGAAAAATTATTACTGCTTAATATTGCAAGTATCAATTATCACTCTGAAATATCCAAAAGATTCCATATACACATTCCCTTACGATAAATTATATTAGACTACCAATTTTCAGAACATCATAATTTATGTAAGAGAACGTAATTTTTCTAGCAAATACTGTACATTTATGTATCTTTCTGTATAGACTGGTTATATTTGTAAGTTCATGCAAAAATCTTTTCAGCTTAAAATTGGTAGAGTTAATGATTCTATAAGGTAGAATTTCATGAGTTATATTATTATCAGTATCTGTCAGCAGTTAACATATGCAACAGTAATTATATTTGTACATCTTTACATTTTACATACCCCGCTGACTTTGTCATTCAATCTTTTGTTTTCCTGTTCCAGTTTCTTTATGTTCTTCATTAAGCCATCAACAAGGTTGTGTAACTGAAATGAACAGAAAAACATTTTTTTCTCTTTATATGTACATGATATTACATAAATTTTATTATCAATACATGCAGTTTCATATCAAAAATGAGTTAAATTAATTCTTTGAGGTAGAAAATTTAGAAAAAAAATTTTATCACACATCTTGCATGGTCATATATTTCTTTTTCTTTTCTGCATGTTATTCATCATTATGACTATTGATACTGAGGACACCAAGAAATTGGAGTATGATTGCATGCTAACATACATACAAGCTAGGTGTACGTGTATACCTTATTATAAGTATTATACTATATAGATAATAATTGTATCTTAAAGAGTGCTATTTCTGTTTGAACACTAGAGAATTCAGATCCCCATCTATTCAGTGTTTTTCTTTTCCTTTCTTTATATAGTTGATTTGTTTCTTTTTTCAGTAACAATAAGCATAATGTACTTTTCTGTAAGTTTTGAATAATATACAATTTCATAGTTATATTTTATTCTTTTTAGTGAAGTGGACAGACTTTTACCTACATCTATAGTCCATAGACAAAAGCCTGTACATTTCTCTAAAGAGAATAAGCTATATATATATAGTTGTATTTGTCACAGTTGCTTTATTTGACAGCTACAATTAACATATAAGGATGTGATCATTTATTAGGAGGAATGAAATGTTTTATTATTCAGCAAAATTGCTGACTGGAAACTCATTGTTTTGCGGCCTTACCTCATCCAACCCATCTGAATTAGCATCCACTTTTTTCTGGATTTTAATATATTTCCAGACATCAGCTACTGGAGTATTTAAAGATGGATCCATATTACCCCTTTCAAATAGCTCTTTGTAAGTTGGTAGTTCGTTTCCATACTTCTCCAACTGTTCGGACATTTTTGCAACTTTGACTTCCAAATGATGATAAGGAGATTTATTCCGACTTTTAATTGATGTTGACTTTTCACTCAAAGCATCCTCAGAATCTTCACCTCTACCACTATCTATATCACTCAAACTTGAAATCTGCCTTTGTTTTGAGGATGACAGGAAGTCGCGATCAAATTCATTAATTTCTGCTTGAACATCCAAGATGTTCAACTTTTTCAGCATAGCATGTAAAAGACTGTGTAAAACATTAAAATTAACAGCACCGACTTCTGGAGTCCCAAGGGCCAGATCGACCATCTGTGCAAGCTTCACTTGAGTCGGCATTTTGGAGTGAATGTAAATTTCCGACTGACAATAACGAGAATAGAAGGTTTAACTAAAATATATTCAACTTTTCGCACTCCATGCCCATGATGTTCCTCTCGAAATACAATTGGTATTCATGCGCCTTTCACTTCCGGTTTATTTATTAGAATGCTTTCACTGAATAACTGTTGCAAAACATTATTTTTTTTAAATAATAAGATGAAATTTTATCGTTCGTCATACATTTTATCAAATAATTAGGAAAAATTTAGGAATTTCATTTCTACAATTGTTGCACTATTGTTTGCGCGTAGCATTTCGAACTAGTTTGTAGTTAGGTTGTTCTTGACAACAAGAAGCGACAAAATACTTTTAAACCCTGTTACGAACAACCACAAAAGAGACGATGTCTTCAAATCAATATATTTTTAAAAAGCCATGAAAACTAATTAAATTTTATTTAATACAGTGATAAAACTAAGGAGCACATGAAATCGCAGAAAAGGAAATTATAATAATTAATAAATAATTTTAAAATAGAAATTCTAGATTCCATATTTCTCCCCACCCCTCTCTGAGTCTCTCACTGCCTTGTTCTTTGTACAATTTTACCAATAAAATCTCGGAACCATACTCATTCCGTGTACAAACTCTCATATGTAACCCTATATGATATCTCTAAGATAATATACACACAAACTCAAAAATTCTTTTAAGCTAACAAGAGTTATCCTCCATACACCATGTAACCTACAAAGTATTTCTGGTAGGCATATCAGATATCTTTTTTAAATTGTATCCCCGTAATCGAAGATTCAGGGTATATACATGTAATTTTTGTCGTGTCCGTCCGTCTGTCTAACGGTCTGTCTATCTGTCCGCAAAAAAAATTAACCTTGCCCATAACATTTGATTTTGTGGAGTTATGACTTTCATATTTTTCACATGTGTATTTCTTATTATAAGATCTTTCTTTGGGTATCACCAAAGTTGACCTTTTGACCTTGACCTTGGAGTTTGACACGCTCTGACACTTTTACACAAAAACTTTTACTTAGGCCATAACTTTTGAATGGTAGATACCAGGACTTTCATACTTCACATATGTATTAATTCTTTGTTACGAGACCTTTAATATAGATACCAACGACTTTGACCTTTTGGCCTTGACTTTAGAAACTTGAGTACTTCAAGAAAACTTTAACCTTGGCCATAACTTTTGAATGATAATGGCTAGGGCTTTCATACTTCACAATTGTAATCATTGTGAGAAGACCTCTCATTGGATACCAAAAAACGTGATCCTTTGACCCTGACCTTGAAGTTTGACTTACTTTTAAAAACAAACCCTGGCCATAACTTTTGAAGGGTTAGATCTAAGGCTTTCATATTTCATATATTTAATCCTTGTGACGTGACTTTATCATTGGATTGGAAAACGTTGAATCTTTGACCCTGGAGTTTGATCTCCTTTTTAAAAACTTTAACATTGGCCATAACTTTTGAACGGTTAGGGCCAGGGCTTTCATACTTCACATTTATAATCCTAATGACAAGACCTCTCTTTAGAAACCAACAAGTGGAACTTTGACTCTTTGACCTTGACCCTGAAGTTTGACCTACCTTAAGTTTGAAAAATTTAACCTTGGCCATAACTTTTGAACATGAGTTGCTAGGTCTATTATATTTCACAATTGTTTTTCTAGCTTGTGGGAAGACCTTACTTTGGGTACGAACATATTTAATTTGCATTTAAGAACAGTTTTATCTTCGCTATGTTGCCATGCGGGGACATCAGTGTTTCACAAATACATCTTATTTTTTTTTAACACTTAATAAATTATTAATATACATCTTTTCTACAAATCCTCCTGACTGTGTAAGTTAAAATGATGAAAAAAAATTAAATATTAAAAAAAAAACATGCACGCAAAGAAAAAAGGAAATCTCTATTTAAAAAAGTCTTCAAACTCGAAATCCTACTTATATTTTTGTGGGGATGGGGTTGGGTACGGTGATAGGTTTCAATATTCGTTCAATATTTAATTTTATTTATACGCTACTCCATTACCATAATTTCACTACATGTATATCGCAATAAAAGGAGCTAAGGGGTTTCCAATGAATATTTTCAATAGCAAAAAATTTTGGTAACCCCCAACTCCACCGCTTTCTTACCGCTTGTTAAAGATATCTTTCATATTTTGATTCATTCGAAAATATCATGAATTCATTTCAATTTAAGAGTCGGATCACAAAGTATCTTCAATGTTGAATTAAACGCATTAATTCAATTTATGCCCAGAAGCCCTAGGTAAATGGAACAGATGGTCTTCTTTTTTTTCTTTACTTCACCTTTAACTAATGCAACATCCCATAGCAACGTCGAATAAAAATCCTTTGTACTTGTTTTGCGGTCACAAGAAGTATGGTCCCACTGCCCCCCTAAAATTCCGCCAGTGAGCAACTATTTTTTTAATTGGTGCGCGCGCATAAATTCAATTATAAGGCAAAATGTACTCTTGATGAGCACAAAAAAAACTTTATTGAATCTTAAAAAATAAATCATTTAAAAAGTGATCCCATTCTATTGATAAACACATCAACTGAATTGTTGAGATATATTTAATATAATATATATACTCTCTCATTGAGAGGGGGTGGAGTGGGTCCATGTTTTGAACGTTAGTTCTTGGGGTATTGATTGTGACGTCACAATGCCGCTGCACTAGCACTGACCCTCCGGTAAACGGTTTCAAGTGCAAATACATTTTGTTAATTTTAACTCAAATCTGTACGAAAATGGAACATGTAGCTTTCAAAAGCTAACAAGATTTTAGTTTGCTTGGAAAATTATATTTTATTTGATATATTTTAATTATTTTTAATTTTAGTCAATTTTTTTTTAGGTCTTCGATTGTTTAAAAAAAGCGACTAATTTCATTTTTTGGTAGTATGAGAAGTAAAGAAATTGAGATATTTTTACTGACACACCACCGATCCGCCAAAATTAAATTCTCTCCTAAATTTCAAATTTATTTTACCATTTTTATTTAACATTCGATTGTATAATTATAAGGAGGCAAGAAAAATACCTTATAATATCATAAGTCATACACTAAGCAAATACATTTTGAATATTTCATTAGTCATAAAAAAGACAGGAATCCAACTTTAATGAAACAAAATTTACAAAAAAATGTTGAAAGAATTAAAAAAAACAAGATGTGTTTGTGAAACACTATGCGCCCGGCGGCAACAAAGTTAAAAAAAAAACTATTTTAGCATATAGGTCAGTCAAGGTCACAAGGTCATTGATCTTGGTGTCATTTGAAAGAACTTTATTAGTTGAGTATGCATACCAAATATGAAGTCTCTATCTTTCATTGTTCAAAAGTTATGGTGAATGTTCAAAAAATCTAATTTTAGCATATAGGACACAGTCAAGGTCACAAGGTCACTGATCTTGGAGTCATTTGAAAGAGCTTAATTAGTGGAGTATGCATACCAAATATGAAGTCTCAACCATTTATGGTTCAAAAGTTATAGCGAAGGTTAAAGTTTGCAGAAAAAAGTTATTTTTAGCATATAGGTCACAGTCAAGGTCACAAGGTCATTGACCTTGGTGTCATTTGAAAGAGCTTAATTAGTGGAGTATGCATACCAAATATGAAGTCTCAACCATTTATGGTTCAAAAGTTATGTCGAAGGTTAAAGTTTGCAGACAAACCGACAGATAAACAGACAAACAGACAGACAGAAGACAGGACAAAAACAATATACGCCTCGGATCTTTCGATCCAGGCGCATAAAAAACAGAATCGTTTTATAGCGAATATGAGACAAAGGAAAGAAACGGTTTTACCAATTTAAGGTAATTTTGGATCCGCTCCAATAGAATCTAGGTCGTTAGATCATGAGGCAGCGTAAACATAAACACTCGCTCGCTAGACCAGGGTAGATGATAACGACTGAAGAGTTACTACAAACTAAACAGATACACAGAATATGGAACGTTGGGTTGGTCGGGTAGCGCTGGTGACCGGAGCTTCGGTTGGGATAGGGGCCGCAATTACACGAGCTCTCGTTAAGCATGGAATGAAAGTAGTTGGCTGTGCTAGAAACGTCCAACAAATTGAGGTTAGTGTAAAGAATATAAATCATATCTATAGGTAGGTGTCAAAGTGTTTTATTATGTACACTGTATGTGTATAGGACTTACAAAAGCATATAGCAAATACATCATGTATTATTAGGGGAAAAAATTGAACTCGTGAAGCAAGCAAATAATAAACTAGAGGTACTGTGAGCAATGAGCTCACTAAATGATACCCCCCCGCCTCCCATAATGTCGATGTGTTGCTTTATATTGTTTTACGGTAATGTGTAAAGAGGAATAACTCGTCATATGAAATGTTATCCAGAAGCTTCTATTATGTGACGTCATAGGTAAACAAAAAATGGCAATGTCCATGTTTTGCTCTGGGAAACCTAAAATACGTGTCGAATAAAAAAGTAAAATAGGAGGTGCACAATGGCAATATGTAATAAAGATTCTGTGAAAGTTTCATTAAATTTCACTCAGTAGTATAAGAGGAGTTGCGGATAAGAGAAAAAGCGTAACAGACGGAAGGACGGACGGACGGACGGACGTACAGACGGACGGACAGACGGACGGACGGACGGAAATCCCGATCACTATATACCCTCCCACTTTTCAAGCGGGGGGTATAATAAAAGAGTGGCTCCAATATTTAACGACTCAGGCTGGAGAAGTGGGATGTGTGTTTAAGTAGGGGTCTTATGCATGGTCGCCTGCATGGACGCCCAAGGGGACCAGGCTTGGGAGTGAGACCCCTAGAAGCTCATAAATTCTAAGATTTTAACCATGATTTATTTTAGGTTTGATATATTAGAAGGGGCGCGGGCGCTCATGCATTTTTTAATTAGATATTTTGAAGATCAATAAAAAAAATATGTTTTCTTGTCGTCATGATTATCAATGAAAATTCTAAGAATCAAAGATTTGGAAAACCCCAGAAGCGCCTGTCTTCTGAGAAATCAATATATATATATAGTTTTTTACATACCGGACCATTTAACCGCTTCTTTTCAAAACACCCGATCTTTTATTCGATTACTAGTTTCTTTTAAAAGATTCGTTGGTTTAAACTTTTTATAGGGACTCTTTAAATCCCTGACTATGTACTATTACTAAATTCAGACAGGGACTAAGTAAATGCAGTGAAAAATGAATTAAGATAACGGATCTCTCTCTCTCTGACCGTCTCTCTCCACTCTCTCTCTCTCTCTCTCTCTCTCTCTCTCTCTCTCTCTCTCTCTCTCTCTCTCTCTCTCTCTCTCTCTCTCTCTCTCTCTCTCTCTCTCTCTCTCTCTCTCTCTCTCTCTCTCTCTCTCTCTCTCTCTCTCTGATAGAGGGAGAGAGATTATGGATGTCAACGAGAATCCGGTTAACTCGAACGTCCGAGTATCGGATACAAAACGCTACTCGGTTACTATAGCATGTGTAATATATTTTTTGACTTGGGATGTCAGCAAGTACCCGGTTAACCGGGTACTCGATCGAACGTCCGAGTATTGAATACTAAAATCACAAACTCGGTTACTCGTATGTGTATTTTTATATATACCCCCGCTTAAAAAGCGGGAGGGTATTTAGTAATCGGTATGTCCGTCTGTCCGTACGTCCGTCCGTCCGTCTGTCTAGCTGTACGTCCGTCTGAAGCTTTGGGGTACCCGTCTCTTATCCGAAACTCCTTTCATACCACTGAATGAAATTTGATGAGACTCTCAGAGAATCTCTATTACATAATGTCATTCTGCACCTGCTATTTCACTTTTTGATCCGACACATATTTTGGGTTTTCCATAGAAAAACTTGACACTGCTATTAGTGTGGCGGCTTCTGGGACACCACGAGTAATTCCCCTTTTCACGTTACCGTAAAACAATAAAGAGAGGAAAATTCCCCACAGCAAAACATGGACACTGTCAATATTTTCATATGGGAGGCGGGTGTATCATTCAGTGAGCTCATTGCTCACAGTACCTCCACATGTAGTTTATACATTAATCTACAGGCCTTTGGATCGGTTCTACACATCAACTTTTTTTCTAAGTGATCTTAAGGCCTGTCCATTAATCTAATGTTTACAGTTCCTAATTAAGGCAACTGAAGATGATCAGCAAAAATTTGAACATAATTATTTTGTTGATTTACAAAGGAGATACAGAACTTAAAATTCTTCGTAATGTAGGCAAAGCTCGAGCCTTGCTTTTTGTTCACATCTAGAAAATATCATATTTATAACCAATCGAGATTCAGCAAATCGCCAGAAACTGTATAATGGTATTTAGAATTAACTTTTTTATTTTAAAAATCTGCTTGGAACGATCATGTTTTAGTATATTTCACCATTGAAAATACAATTATGGCACGGGCCTTGTTTACATAACAAAGGTTTGGAGCTCTAATTCTGTATATCGACAGCTAAAATTCAAAATTTTGATAATTATTAAAAATACTTTAGTTAAGAGTTTATAAACATAAAAATGGAAAAATAAATTTGAAAATGTGTATCTGAACTGTGTTCAAGTCTACCGATCCTGAGAAGTTGTGTTTCTTCAAAGATATCCTCTTTCGCTTTTCTAACCAATACAAAGCTGCATTACAGATTGCCCCCTCCCCTTTATTAAAGCTGAAAATTAACCATTTGTATTTATTGTTGTATTTTAATTGATTAGTCGATTAATTTTTGTTATAAATAAAGTTAGGACAAGAAATAAATTTCGTTTGGCTCGATGATGTTACTTGCATGAAAACGTGAAAAAATATCAATTAATGATGGGGGTTAATCTGGGCTTACCTATAGTCTCAATAAAAATTTACATACTTACACACTGTATTTTACAATTTTATCGAGTACTCGGGTACTCGATCGGAAAATCGTCCGAGTAAAACCGATTGTCAAATATTCAACGATTTGACATCCCTTATATACATAATTTTAACAATACAATTATATGAACGGGCATTGAAATGTGACACCTCTATTCCCCATGATTTACAATGGAAGCAAAAGTACACAACAACAAAGCCGGGAGGCAAAAATTCAATCTGGGATGAAATGAGATGGGGAAAGGACATACAAAGTAGAAAAAATATATTAAGTTAAAAGGGATATGACGGTTTCAAAGATGTAGCATTGTGTGCGGTATTCTTTTTTTAAATTTCCAGGTAATAAAAAACGAGTTAAAATCAGAAAAGGGACAACTTATTCCAGTGAAATGTGATCTAACGAAAGAAGAGGAGATTCTCACCATGTTTGGGCGGATCCAGAACGAATTAGGGGGTGTGGATGTTTGTATTAACAACGCTGGATTAGCTCATAACGCACCCCTCCTGTCTGGTAGTACGGCAGATTGGCGGAATATGCTGGATGTACGTTATTAAGAGACATATTGATATATCAGTTTTATGAGTTTTGTGTCTATTCTATGGAGAAATTTATGGTACCGTACAATATATTATTTTTTAAGCTTCCATTCTTTGTCACCGAATATTACCGAAATCTTTCTATCTTTAGATTTCGAAATCTACATGTATCTCGATCATGTCGAAATTTCTTAATATGATTTTTTTAAATGGGAAATTCGATCGTGTTTAGGGGATGAGGGGTGGTAATTTATTTTTCTTTATTAAGGATATATGAGGAAATGATTAGGATATATAGATGAAATGTGCAAGTTAAGCACAATTCCTGACTACTAAGATAATATTACAACATATACATGTATTTTTAATAGGTGAATGTTTTAGGCCCTTGTATTTGTACCAGAGAAGCTTTTCAACAGATGAAGAAAAATAAAGTAGACGATGGTCATATTTTTCTTATCAACAGGTAAGATGTAAAAGTGAACCTAAAGGAAGACATGAATATTGATATTCGCGTATATCTATTATAGCCTTTAAATTCTACTCGTGCTTTAAAGCATCACTAATTTAGCGTCCTTAGGATGTGCCCTGCAAAAATTTGCACTTTGAAAATAATTTTGTTATCAGTATACCTAATTGACACACCACTGAAACCATAGGTTTCATTCTTCTTCTTCACTCACGGAAAAAAGTAAACATTTTTTTCTTACAAGTGTTCGAATGATGTTTCTTTTACAGTATGTCTGGACATCGTGTGGTTCTAAATCCCGGTGGACATTTTTATTCGGTTTCAAAATATGCTGTATCTGCATTATTGGAAGGAATAAGGAACGAACTCGTTCAACTGGGAACCCACATACGTGTTACGGTGAAAAAATCTAATTTATCACAATAATGTACATGTAAGAATATGATAAGAAAAGTTTGCGTTGTGCACTCAATTATAGGGCTAAAATAGGCGTTGACTGCTGCCCAATCCCATTTACCTTTTGTGAATAAAATAATGTATTCATAATCTTTCTGCATCCTCTCCCCTCCCATCAATTCAAGAAATGAGCATACAATTTCAAAAAAATTTCTGGAATATTTCTAGATGTGTTCAAGTGCAACAGTATAATTAAGTGAAACCAATTTCACTCTAAAAAAAGTTTTACTTAGTAATTCATATTTACTTAAATTTGTGTATGTAAGTAATAACATATTACTTGGTTTTTACTTACAGTTTACCACTAATTACTAGCTATTACTGAAATATTTTTAAATTGCTATATTTAATTGTTTTACTTAAAACAATAAATTATTTACTGCATCAAGGAGGATTCAGAGCAGCTGCAGAACAATTTACTTAAATCTGGTAGTCTAATTACTATATATACACTGTCTAGTACTATTATAAAAAAATAAAGACATCAGAATTTAATTTTAAATTCTATATATAACTAATATTTTTTTTGCCCCCGTAAACGAAGTTTCGGGGGTATATAGTTTTTGTCGTGTCCATCTGTCTGTCTCTCTGTCTGTCTGTTTCTCTGTTTGTCCACAAAAACTTTAACCTTGCCCATAACTTTTGATTTAGCAGAGCTACATGTATGACTTGCATATTTCACATGTCCATTCCTTTTGACAAGACCTATCTTTGAGTATCGCCAAATTTGACCTTGACCTTGGAGTTTGACCCACTTTACAAATTCCAAACTTTTTCTTTAGCCATATCTTTTTAACAGTGAATACCAGGACATTAATACTTCACATATATACTCTTTGTTGAAAGACCTTTCATTGGATACCAACAACCATGACCATTTGACCTTGACCTTGGAGATTTCAATCCTTGTGAAAAAACTTTAACCTTGGCCATTACTTTTGAACGATAAGGGATAGGGCTTTCATACTTACATATATGTGAATAAAATAATGTGTTCATAATTCCTGTGAGAAGACCATTCATTAGATACCAAGAACTTTGACCCTTTGACATTGACCTTGGAGTTTGACCCACTTTTAAAAAGCAAACTTTGACTTTAACTTTACAAAGGTTGGGGTTAGTGCATTCATACTTCACATATTTCATCCTTGTGACAAGACCTTTCTTTGGGTACCACCAAATCTGACCCTTTGTCCTTGACCTTGGAGTTTGATCTACATTTCAAAGTTGGTAAACTTGACCATAACTTCTGAAGGGTTGGGGCTAGTGCTTTCATATTTCAGATATGTATTTTTTGTGGCAGGACCTTTCATTAGATACCAATAACATTGATCATTTGACCTTGACCTTTGAGATATAAAGAAATACCAATATATTGAATTTGCATATAAGAAAAGTTAAACCTTTGCTATGTTGCCATATGGGGGGCATTAGTGTTTCACAAACACATCTTGTTTAAATTGTATACAATTGATTTACTTAAAACTATAATTTATTTACTGAATCAAGGAGAATTCAGAGCAGTTGCAATACAAATAATTACTTAAAAATGGTGGTCTAATTACTATCAGGATTGAATTCTTAAATTTTCATATTAATTGTCTGTGAGGAGGAGTTATCTTTCTTCTAAATATTCCTTCATGTAAAAAAAAAAAAGTTATAGTAATTAAAATGCTGTATTAAGTACTTGAAACTTTAAACCATTTTTAAAATGGTCCTTAAAAATATACAAATTATTCAATTTAGAAGGCTTTTGATGTTGGAATTAAATGTTTTATTGCTAAATGTAATAAAACAATTACAAAGAAATAATGTTGATTTTAGTAAATATGATAAGTATTTCATTTACTTAGTATTCTCCTAAGTAATGAAATTCTAGATTTTAATTAATTTCAGAATTACACTTACTTAGTCAATTTACTTAATTAGTAAACAGAAAGCATATTATCTCTAAATTAAGTAATAATGACTACTAAAAATGAGTAGTTCATTTACTAAGTAATACAATTCCTATTAAGTATTGATACTTAATAAATCATTTCATGAGTAAATGAATTCATCTTTATTACTAATTATGTTTAAAATTACTAACAATGATAGTCATCTACTTGCTATTCTGACTAAATGGATTACTAATAATTACTAGTTTTTCTTAATCTAATATCTTATTTTAAAAGCAACAAGTAAAACTTTTTTTCGAGTGAATCTTATATCAAAACTCCATTTTGTTAATCAAAATTAAATAGATTTTTATAAAACTTTGTGCTTTGATATTGTTTTGATCTCAAAGAACTTGAAAAAAGTAATTTTGTTTTAAGATTTTCCGGTTCCTCTTTGTAAAATTTGTTAAGAATTTGAAAGGAGGTTGAAAGGGGGGGGGGGCTGTGCTGACAGAACGTTCCCTCTATTGTACATGTATTATAGCTGAGAATATACATAATTATATACACATTTAAATGTGAATTTACACTCATGTACAGGCGGTCAGTCCTGGAATGGTGAAAACGGAGTTTGAAATTAGACGAACAAAAAGTAGAGAGGAAGGAGAGAAAATTTATGCAGAGTATCAGGTATCTAATTAATTAATTAATTAATGTATTTTTAACCTTAACAGTCTGTAAGTCCTGGTTTAGTAGCCACGGAATTCCACCAAAGAATGCACAAAAGTGAAGAGAAGGCACAAGCTATTTTCAGTCACCTCAAGGTCAGGGGCATTTCAATTTTTTTTTCTTGTTCAAAGATTTACTTTATCAAAGGTTTGTTTTTTCTTAAAATTTTGAAAGTTGAACTAAATTGATTGAGGAAAAATATTTATCTGCTATGTACCGCGATAATGTTTTCGTCATTTTGAAGATGGCCAAAACCTTATTTTTTTTTACTTCCTGTTTCTTACAATTTTTTGATTTACAAACAAATTTTACAGGAGACTTAATTTTTCACAAGTTTACAAAAGTGGATAATTCTGAATTTTTTCTCCTACAATTGGAATGAAAAATACTTGGAAAATATTAGTAGCATTTCAATAAAATTATAAAAATAGATAAAACACATTCAGTAAAGGTTTACAGATGAGAATAAATTTCAGAATATGTTAACTTGGTGCTAAAAGTGTAATATAAACTTTAGAAAAATACACCAAGCCAGGTGAGTTTTATGAGGAAAAGCAAAAAGGTCAAAATTAGCCCATATAATAAGGGTGATTTATACCATTTTGCTTTTCCTAATAAAATTCACCTGGCTCGGTATATATTTCTAAAGTTTATATTACATTTTTTACACCAAGCCATATTGGAAATTTACACCTGTAAACCTTTAATGAGTGTGATTTTCAATATTTGTTTTTTTTTAGTATTAGTAATATTTTACAAGTCTATTTCATTTTCCAGTTCTTAGGAAAAAAATTGCTTATCCAGTTTTCTAAACTTGTGTTTACCTCCATTTGTTTGGCACATCTGATCCTTAAGTTAACATATGTCAAAAATATCAAAAAAATACTTGTATAAAATCAAGAAAATGATTAAGTTGCTTAGCAATGAAGTATAACATATACCCGGTACTTACTTTTTAGTGTTTGGAGGCTGATGACATAGCAGACGCAGTTGTATATGCACTGAGTGCACCACCACATGTACAAGTAAGTTTTCCCTTTTCTGTATTCGGCGGCGGTTGATAGCTGCTTACTCCTCCATGGCACCTGATCCCAAGTCTTATGTTTTTAGGTCCCTATTTGCTCTGCTCTGTTGAAATGGACTTTTAGCTTGAAAACTAATCGTCATTTCCATATTTTACTTGAAACACATAATTTTAAAATTGCATGTTTTTGTTTTTGTTAAAGTGATAGACTAAGAGACCACATTCACTGATTAAAAAAAGACGGTTACAAAAAGAAACCCAATATCACCCAATTTAAATATATAATATGCTTGGTCTATATACTATTGCTAGAAAATGAGCTGTAGATTTGTAGTTCGTTTCTCTGAAAAAAAAACTAGGATGGATGACCAGAGAGCTACAGTGACACCCATAGAAGAAAAAAAAAATTAAGTTGCGCTCGAAATTGGAATAAGTTCTCCTAATTCTTACCCCAACTGTACAAAAGCTCGATTTAAAAATGTTCCCTTGAGCTCTATCAAGCACTCTCATTTTGATATCTGCACGAAGCGCGTCGGACCGAATTATATTGCCATCCGAAATGGAAATGTAAACCATGGGCAGATTTTCGATGATCTCAATTTTCAGGCACATAAAAGGACTATTTACAACGATTATAAGGAAAGTTTTCTTGTGAAAATAGCAATTACAAGTTAGAAACACACAGTAAGGAATAATTTAAGATTACAGTTTGAAAAACAGGGAGAAATGAATCGAGAAACCGCGCACTATTTGTGCGCAATAAATTAACACTATTTTTCATTGGGTGGCACTGTAGCTCTCCCGTCCGTATAAATGATATTTTTCGGAGAGTTAGAGTTCTGCAGTTACTCGTAAATAGTTTCACTCTACAGTATTGATTGTTTTACTTGCATCCTTTTCTTGACCTCAGATTGATCTTATTTTCAAATGTTTTACATGTATCAGTGTTGCTTACTTTTCAAGGAACAGTGATAGGCCACTGATATATGATACGTGTAATTTCTAAATTTTCACTAGTACTTATTATCATGAAATAGCTTCTACATAATTTTAGAATTTTGCTGTTATTCATTTTCATTTCATTGGCTAATAACTTTCTAATATTTTAAGGTCATTATTATACTCAGAGGTTAAGAATCATCAAGCCTTGAGGCCTTAAAACACATTTATTACAAAGCTACTCACAATGACCTACTTTTAGAATTTTGCTATTATTCATTTCATATTCTTTACATATATGTAGGAGGCAATTTTGGACAAATTGAACCCTAGAACTTGGACATTTGATGCATTTCTTCAACCAAAAATAGGTCACAGTGACCTAAATTTATAGCTGAATTTAAATATTGCAGATATTTATTGACTTAGAATCATCAAACTTCTCAGTTGATGTATCTTAGGTCCTGGGGGAGGGGGTTACCAAAACGTTGGTCACTGAGACCTATTTTTGGAATTTATGGATTTATTTTAATATTTCAAATATTAAATTTGTTACTTTTTGTTATATTAGCAAATTTTGCTAATAGGAAGTGTTTGATTTGGCCTTCACAGGATGCAACAACTTAAAAGTAGGTCACCACGAACTACTTTTTGAATAATGAACGCATTCTTAAAAATTTCAAATAAGAGGCTTAGAACCATCAAATTTTGTCAGCTGATGCATCTTTGATCTTCAAAATGAGTCAATATTTTCTTGAAATCTTGTCACTTATGAAATGTTTTTTTTTTTTTACGTTTTAGATTCACGATATCCGACTGCGGCCTACGGAACAGAAATCCTAACTCTATGATTTCGGAGATCTATAAAATATTACAGTTGTTTTTTTAACATTAATTTCTTTTTTTTCATACATCCGTATACATCAGTATACAGTACTTCACTGGTTACGTAGTTTAGCTATATTTGTACCTCCATTATCGGTGATTATATTACATGTACACTGATACATGTATATACACTGCGGATCTGAAGTGAAAATATTGTTGGATTCAAAGAAAATAAAAGGTTACTCACTTCAGCATGTTTTTCCTCTTTATTTTTGAGGGAGTACAAGAAATGTTGGAAACTCTGTAAAAAGGCAATTTAAGGCAAGGTTTAATCTGATTAATCAAACCTTCAATATCTCCCTTTCATTTTGATAGTCGCGTGAAGGTCTTTGCTTTCTTTTTTCAAAACCAGCTATTATTTAAGGTATGTGAAATGTCACGTTAGTTTCGACGATCTATGAATTTTTTTTTTTAAAAGACATAAATTTTGTAACTATTTTAATAAATGGAATTTTTCGATTCTTTTCTTTTTCTTAAACAAATATAGTTTTAAACAAAACAAAAAAAAAAAAAAAAAAAAAAAAAACAAACAAACAAAGAAAACAAACAATTTGAAACAAACAAACACAAGCTTAAGGAAATAAAACTTTGTCAATAATTTTAACTGGGTTTAAGTTTTATTAAGTAATCGCTAAACATGTTTTTTTGCAATTAGAGTTATAAGCCCTTTATATCGCAATTGTCTGGGGATAAAGTAATTGAATTAATTTTGAACTTATTTCCTGAAGAAAGTATTATGAAAATGATTGATTGCTTAACGCCAAGTCAGCAATATTTCACCTAATGAACTAGGTAAACTTAATAAAGCCTTATTTCATGTATAATTTATTTTAACAACGTTCCAAAAAAAATTTTATCAAATAAATGTTTACATCTCCCTTAACACCAAATTAACCGATATAACGTAATTTTTTAATAACATATATTGACTGAATATTTCATGTACGAGGGGGTATCAAAAAGTTCGTGTACTAGCGCCATAAAATTAGAACCGCTATAGGTATATCAATGAATTTTAAAATATCTAATAAGCATCCTCTTTTCTATCAAAAGACTAAACAACATCATAAATTTTATTTTTTCATAAATTAGTAATGTTTTTGTAAGCAATGGTATGTCCATGCAGGCGGCGCAACCTCGAAAACGACGTTTTTTTCCGACTTAAGTGGAACAGAAAAACTTATGTTGATATGAACATTTGACATCCAAAAATGCTTTTATTCAGGTATGTGTTGCGACACTATTGTGGAATTTTTACCTCATTCTGGAAGTTCCATCAAATGTTATGGTAAATTTTACATGGAGTATCCAAACAAACATTGCTTGAAAATGACGTCAAAAGGGTGGAGGGGTTTCCTTTTCCAACATTCTATAAAGTTTTTCCCCTGAAAAAAATGGTATAGACCTCGAAATGTTTAAACTGGCTAGGGAGAAATAATATGCATCCAGAGTACTTGTTTCCTAACGCCAAAATAGATTTAGAAAGAAAAGGAATGCATAGTAAATATCGATTTGTAGTCAAGATGTGAAAAGTTAATCACGTCAAAAAATGACGTTGATCATGTGTTGTAGATTTTGAACTCCAAAAAGCGAAATATGCTGGCACAATAAAGCGAAGATCTCCCATTGTATAAATCCAATTGCAATAGTATATGCAATGAAAGCCGCTGTTCATGACATTGTAAAGTCTTATAAACAAGAGAGATTGAAGTCCTTACTCAGCTTCCGGGAATCTCATCAAAATAAGTCTATGAAGTAGAAGAAGCAGACACTGAAAAAAAATGGCGTTACATGTATCGAACGTCATAAAACTAAACGGCGACGGTTGATGATATAATGTCGTTTTTATTTTATATTATAATTTGGGAAATAATGAACTTATCAAGCTAAAATTTTCAATATTTCATATTTTTGTTGTTTAATAATCCTTAAAAATTTTGTAAGATCAGACTAGCTACATAGTACTAATGTTATAGCCTTAGTCCACGAACTTTTTGATAACCCCTCGTACATACATCTGTCCTTTAGCTTCAAAACCAACAGTTTTGTGGTTAATTTGTTATTTGCGTTTAATAATTGTTTTCTTTTTTCGGCATTCAAATCCCACAGTCATTTGCTTTTTCCAGACTCAATGAAACAATTTACTTTGAAAGAATGTCGTCCAAGTAAAGTTGTCATCCGCGTGGCGCAGTGGTTAGAGCACCTGCTCTAGAGTCGCAAAGTAAGGAGTCAATCCTCACGTCGTGGGTTCGAATTCCACTATGGGACGTGGAGACTGGTCCTTTGGATGAGACGTATAAACCTAGTTCCCGTGTCGCAGTAGGTGCTGGCACGAAAAAGATCCCCCACTGCTTAATGGCCCTAAGTACCGAGTATAGAACAAAATTTGTAGCTCTCTACTGGCAAGTGTTGGCGTCTCCATGAGTGAAAAATTCCCGAGAGGGAAGTTAAACATACAATAAATCCAAATAATTACTTATATAATATAATATCTCGGAAGGTAAGCCGCCTAAACATACAGTGTGGTGCCATAAGTGTTTCACGTTATCATGATGTCAACCTTGCTCAGTACTAAAATTCAATGTTACAAAAAATCCACTTACCTTACTATTGTTGATTACAGACTTCTGATTTTTTTAGTATTTGGACAGTGGCATGATCTTTAGCTTTAATTATGTACAGTATTTAGTCTGTTTGGTAAGGTTTCGTATAAACCCTGTATATACACAGGGGCGAGGGACGTCCAGGGGCCCGTTTTACAAAAGGACTTACGACTTAAGACCAAATTTAATTCTTCATATAACTTTTTAATTAACTTTATTTAAAAAATTATTTTAAAATTCTCAAAAGGAGTGGGGTAAGATATTTTTACACAAACAATTTCAAAGAAAATTATTAATTGAGCAAAGTTTTGCCATCATCTGAAGTTTTTGGTCTTAGTCGTAAGTTCTTTTGTAAAACAGGCCCCAGATCTGCAGCACACAGTCAATAATTTCTTGCCTTGTTTTGATGTTATCTTGCTCCCTTGAAAGTTCAATTTTACTTGATCTCCATACATTTTCTATGAGATTTAGGTGGCCACTCTAAATAAGGGTTATTATTTTGTTGTTTCCATTCTATAGCCCTAGGTAGCTGACATGTGGGCAGGACAGTTATCGTCTTGAAATATCCAGGGGTTGCTACTAAAATTTTTGGCAACAACTTGCCACAAATTATTGTCTAGAAGTGTAATCTATGTTTAAATTTCAATCTATTGGTGTAAGTAGGCCTACTCCTGAATAGCAGATACAGCCCCAAAACGAAACAGATTAGGCAGACTCAACCATTACGGACTGAACGTAATTCAAGGCACCCCGTCTCCATTTTTGAATTTCATCGGCCTTTCTCTAGACATAAACTTAAAGGTCTGTTCCTAACATAACTTGGATTTCATCTGAAAAAAAAATGACTTTTTTCCAATTTTGATTTACAGTCTAGTGTTTGTGATCACGACACCATTCAACAGGTTAGGACCAC